>NC_029792.2:1500685-1520692 GCF_000816755.2 Arachis ipaensis | reverse complement strand
TTGTCTAGAACTATTGCACATTGCAGTATTTCCCACGAACAGATACTAAATTAAAAACAAAAAAACTTGAGGACACAGGAAACGCTCTGTTTAATGGTTATGGCAGAGAATTCAGTGTGTTAAAAACCTTAATTTCCCCATCTTAGTAAGGAAAATTCAAATTTACTTATATATACCGGTCAACAACTTTTGACATTGACCCCTGCCTTTTTACTTTTTCTTTTGCCTTGGTACGATTGTAAAGGATTATGAGGAAATATTATGGAGGTTGGTTTTACTTTTTACAAGAGCATGATTTCTGGATACAGCGTTTGAATGATTTCAATCATTCGCGGCTCCAGTTACACGTGCATCACGTAAAATGCAAAACGTAGCAAAGATCATTGTGAAGAGAACACGAAGATCAGCATATTGTCTGTATTCACACAATGAAAAGTTTTATTAAGAAATTCAACAGAGGATAATAAGTTGGGATCATACTGATACTGAGGTCTGAGGCCACCCAAAGAACGGGACAAAATTAACACCCAATATATATATTAAATGTGAATCTCTACGTAAAACAATTTTGCACTATGGGTTGGAAAACAATTCCCAATGAGAAATAGAATTGTTTATTATTGCATGCGTAGGGCATGGCAAGTGCTTCTTATCTTATCCTCTTATGCATCAAGTGTGTTTGACACCTAGCACTTGCATGCATGATCATTTCCCGCCATAAACACCAGTGCCTATCAATCTTGCTTTCCTCATCCTCCTCCTCCTTCTGAAATCTTCATACAGTTCAAACTTCAAAGATGTTTTCAGGGGTAGCCGGAATAATGCTCAACCGAGGCCACAAGATCAAAGGGACTGTGGTCTTGATGCGCAAGAATGTCCTGGACGTTGACACCTTTACTGATATTGCTGCCACCGCCAACATCGGAGGCCTCATTGGCACCGGCATCAACGTCATTGGCTCCACCGTTGACGCCCTCACCGCTTTCTTAGGCCGCAGTGTCTCCCTCCAGCTCATCAGTTCTGTTAGTCTCTGTGATGTGAAAGTACAATATACAAGGGGTATATATAGGTGCCAGAAGAATCAAAGTAATAAAGGTATAAAATCCTACAATTAATACACAGATATACTATAAAAATATAAACGATACTAACTGATCTAAAATGATTCTAATGATTCTCTAATGATTCTCTAATATCCCCCCTCAAACTCAAGTGGGAGCTAAGGATACCAACTTGAGTTTGGATAACAAAATCCGAAAACGAGTCGGGTGATGAGCTTTCGTGAAGATATCAGCAGTCTGATCCAGTGTTCCAACAGCAATGAGACGAACAGCATCAATAAGGATACGTTGCCTAACAAAGTGACAATTAATCTCAATGTGTTTGGTGCGTTCATGAAAGATATCATTATGAGCAATCTGAATAGCACTGCGGTTGTCACAAAAAACATCAGTAGGGGATGACTGAGGAGCACCCAAATCTTTGAGAAGCCAACGAATCGAGATAACCTCAGCAGTGGTGTCAGCGAGGGCACGGTACTCAGCTTCGGTGCTTGAGCGAGCAGTGAACGTTTGCTTCTTAGCACGCCAAGAAACAAACAGTAACCAGTAGTAGAACGACGATAAGTGGGATCACCAGCCCAATCAGCATCGGAGTATGCCTGAAGGGTCAAAGAGGAATGGGCAGAAAAATAAAGGCCATGAAATAAAGTGCCTTTGATGTAGCGAAGAATGCGAAGAACTGTCGCATAGTGAGTAGTACGAGGAGCTGACAAGAACTGGCTAAGTACATGAATGGGATAGGCAATGTCTGGTCGGGTGACAGTTAAGTAGACAAGTCCTCCAACTAGCTGTCAATAGAGAGTAGGATTATCCAAGACAGTGCCATCCATAGGAGTAAATCGAACATTAGGCTCAAGAGGAGTAGACTCAGTGCGACTATCGGTAATTCCGGCTCGAGCAAGGAGATCTGAAGCATATTTAGCTTGAGAGAGATAGATGGCATCATCGGTGGATATAACTTCTAGACTAAGAAAATAGCTGAGAGAACCAAGATCTTTCATCTCAAAAGTATGCTGAAGGGACGCCTTGAGATCAGAGATACCATCAGCATCATCTCCAGTAATGATCATGTCATCAACATACAGAAGTAGAAGAACAACTCCACGTTCACTTTTACGAATAAAGAGAGCATTCTCATGAGGACTGCAAGTGAAACCAAGACCGTATATGGTAGTGTTGAACTTGTCAAACCATTCACGAGGAGCTTGCTTAAGCCCATAGAGTGCCTTGCGAAGTAGACAAACTTTGCCAGAAGGACAAAGATAACCCGGAGGGGGTTTCATATAGACTTTCTGTTTCAAATCTCCATTAAGAAATGCATTCTTCACATCCATCTGACTGAGAGACCATCTTTTGACCGCAACAATGGCAAGAAGAGCTCGAACAGATGTGAGACGAGCAACAGGAGCAAAAGTCTCTTCATAGTCAATACCATACTCTTGCGTACAACCCTGAGCAACCAATCGTGCCTTATAACGGTCAATAGAACCATCAGAGCGAGTCTTGATCTTGTATACCCATCTGCTTCCCACAATTTCCTGATTTGAAGGAGAATCAACCAAGTCCCAAGTGTGTGCCTTTTCAAGTGCCTGTATTTCTTCCTGCATTGCTTGTTGCCAATTTGGATTTGTGGAGGCTTCTCTGAATGACTTAGGTTCATGTTGATGAAGAATAGTAGAAAAGCAATGATAATCAAGAAGATGAGGAGGTGGATTTCTCACCCTGGAACAGCGAGTGGAAGGAGGCGGCATGACGGTAGGAGTAGGAGCGTCGTCCGGTCCAGAATCATCGAGAGATGGAGAAGGCGGAAGAACAGGAGGCTGTGGAGGGTGACTCGAGATAGAATCTGTAGAATCATCACTAGGAAAAAGATCAACATTGGAGTTAGTGAAAAAAGGTGACTGAGTAGGAGGAATAGACTCAAAGGAGGAGAACCGAGAAAACATGTGATGCTCCCAGAAAACAACATGACGAGATATACAAATACGTTTAGAGAGAGGATCCCAACAACGATAACTCTTGTGTTCAGTGCCATAACCAAGGAAACAACACATACGAGCCCGAGGTTCAAGTTTAGTATGTTCATGAGGCTGAAGAAGAACAAAACAGACACAACCAAAAACTCGAAGAGAATTATAATCTGGGGAGGTACGATAAAGACGCTCAAAGGGAGTAACATTACCAAGAACAGAAGAAGGGATTTTATTGATAACATGAACAACAGTAAGAACAGCTTCACCCCAAGTACGCTCAGGACACGAAGAAGAAAGAAGCATTGCACGAACAGAGTCAAGAATGTGACGGTGTTTGTGTTCAACTCGGCCATTTTGTTGAGACGTACCAGGGCAAGAAAACTCAGACAAGGTACCCTGTTCTGCAAGAAAGGTTAAGAGTTTGGAATCACGGTATTCCATAGCATTATCACGGCGAAAACCTTAATGACCTTGGAAAACTGAGTTTTAATCATAGTGGCAAAGTTTATATAAATCTGAGGTAACTCATGGCGATTGGTCATCAAATAAACCCAAGTAAAACGTGAATAATCATCAATGAAAACAACAAAGTATCGAGCTCCTCCCATAGAAGCAGTGGGAGCGGGACCCCAAACATCAGAGTGAACGAGATCAAAAGGAGAGCAAGCAAGAGATGAATTATTGTGAAAAGATAAAGCAGGTTGTTTGACAGTTTGACAAGAAATGCAATCAAAAGATTCATTAGGAACCTGACCCAAAAACCTTGAGACACAAGAGGACGCAATTTTCCTAAGGAGCTGTGGGCAAGACGTTGATGCCATAAGTGAAGGGTAGATGGAGAAGAAGCAGCACATATATTTGGTATAGGAGGAATATAAAGATTCTCGACTTCAAACAACCTTCCAACCTTACGTCCAGTCCCGATGACTTGTCCCGTCCGACGATCCTGTACACGACAACCAGAGAGAGAAAAAGTGACATCAAAACCCAGATCAACAAGTTGACCAACAGAAATAAGATTAAAGCTTAAATTGGGAATAAAATAAGTATCAGGAAGATGAAGAGTCGACTGGGAGATAGAACCCTTGTGTGTTGCATGCAAGAGGGAACCATTAACAGTATTGACAGAAGGTCCATTTGTAGTGGTAGACAGAGACGAGAAGAGATTTCGCGACGGAGACATGTGATTAAAGCATCCCGAGTCAAAATACCATTTAGAATTATCTGGAGGAGTCGAAAGAGCAGCAGGGGTATTACCAGAAAGGGAGAGAAGTCGTTGAAGGAGAGACACAATATCAGATAGAGAGACAGAAGACGAGGTGAGAGGAGCAGAGGTGGTAGATTCAGGAGTAGCATGAACAACAGAAGCAGGCATACGACGTGGTGGGCGAGTAGGACAGGTAGTAAGCAAATGTCCCGAGAGCTTGCAATAATGGCAGAATAGTTGTGAACAATGGTAGCTAATATGACCTTTCTGATGGCATGTGCGACATTCAACAGAAGGACAGACGGAGAAGTGGTGCCCAAAACGGTTACAATTTCGACAGAATTTATCATTTTCATGTGTGGTAGCAAAAACAACTGACTTTTCCATAATAGTAGATATAGAGATCATGAAGAGGAGAGAAAAACTGCAACTTGTAAGCCGAAAATGAGAAAACGGAGGGCAAAAT
Organism: Arachis ipaensis; assembly: GCF_000816755.2. Classification (NCBI taxonomy): domain Eukaryota; kingdom Viridiplantae; phylum Streptophyta; class Magnoliopsida; order Fabales; family Fabaceae; genus Arachis; species Arachis ipaensis. Next base: position 1,515,985 of record NC_029792.2, on the reverse strand, counting down.
CGGAAAGAGCTCACCAAAAAACCTTAGGAATGGTCCCACTTGTCTGACACGTCAGCGACACGTCAGCGCCACGTCAGCAGGATCGTCAGTGCCACGTCAGCGATGTTACGACACGTGGCAGCACCTGAGAGGCGGAAGGAGACACGCTGGCGACGAGATGGCACGCGGGTCAACCGTCGGGTCGGGTCGGGCGCGCAGGTCGAGCTTGGGCGGGAGAGCAACGGCGTGACATGTGGCAGAAGCGGAGCCGTGGATCTGGAACGCTGATCCAACGGCGCTGGATGCGTCTGGAAGGAGAACGGATGAACGCGGATAGGCAACTTTGGGCGGCGCGTGGCGGCGCGTCCGGCGTCTTCTGGCGATGATTCCGGTGGCGTTGGAAAGCTTGCAACGAGGAGAAGGCGAGGGTAGCAGCGGTGACGAACCAAAGCGTCGTGAAGGACTCGAAAAGTGAGCACAAAGTATTGCCGATGAAACAAGATAAAGGAGCCAGAAACCAAATGTTTCTGAAAAAAAAAACAACCTAAACTCTTAATACCATGTTAGAAACAAGAGACCAAACTAAAGAAAGTGTTTTCTGTTTTATTCTGTGTAATGTGAAAGTACAATATACAAGGGGTATATATAGGTGCCAGAAGAATCAAAGTGATAAAGACATAGAATCCTACAATTAATACACAGATATACTATATAAATATAAACGATACTAACTGATCTAAAATGATTCTAATGATTCTCTAATGATTCTCTAACAAGTTCTACTCAATCCGATGGTAATAATCAATAACGAGAAACTCTTGAGACCTAGCAATTTTTTAAAAAATACGAGTGTAAACTGTATTGTTTTATGCGTATAAATTTTGGTAAATATAAGAGTAAATTATATGCAAAATTTTTGTAAATATGAAAATATGAGTACAAATTATGTGAAGTTGATGGCCGAGAGTCGTTAGATGGAAATTTAGTCAAACTAGTTAAATCATCTAATCGCAATCAATTTCACGTAAAGTCGACTATATCTGAGTTTTCACCATAAATTATTACTGGTAAAAAATAATAATATTTGCTGATCATATAACATTATTCATCATTCTGATACAGAGAATGGCAACGGAAAAGTTGTAAAGGATACATTTCTGGAAGGTATTATTGCGTCGTTACCAACCTTAGGAGCTGGAGAATCTGCATTCAGCATTCATTTTGAATGGGACGATAGCATGGAATCCCTGGTGCATTTTACATCAAGAACTATATGCAAGTTGAGTTTTTCCTCAAGACCTTAACTCTTGAAGATGTTCCAAACCAAGGAACCATCCATTTTGTTTGCAACTCTTGGGTTTACAACTCTAAACTCTACAAATCCCCACGCATTTTCTTCTCCAACAAGGTACCTATCTATTTAATCATCAATTATCAAATTAATTCTTGAACTAATGTAGATAAATGTATGGGGTGCAGCCATATCTTCCAAGTGAAACACCAGCTCCACTTGTTAAGTACAGAGAAGAAGACTTGAAGAATTTAAGAGGTGATGGAAAAGGGGAGCGTCAGGAGCATGAAAGAATTTATGATTATGATGTCTACAATGATTTGGGGAATCCGGATCGGAACGAAAACCATGCTCGCCCCATCCTTGGAGGTTCTACCACTTTCCCTTACCCTCGCAGGGGAAGAACTGGTAGATATCCTGCAAGAAATGGTTGGTATTATTCTTATTCTTGTTATGCATTTTGCTTTTGATTCAAATTTTAATGCCCTGCAATTTGTTAAATAAAGTAGACTATAAAACATTTCAGTACGATACTTGATCGCCACTCAAGAATTGTATTCATCATCAGTCATTTCACTGCATTAAGCTAGCAATTACTAGCTACTTCTCTGAAATTACGTATGATGTCTTCCTCAGTTTCAAAGATATTGAACTAGACATCTTACATTTGGAAGAGAGTTAGAGAAAATAAATACAAAGCTTATGTATATGAATTCAATTTGGTAAAAATAAAGGGGTAGGTGAGAATGATAGCAATTCCAATGAAGGGGATGATGCCAATCCTTTTCATTATTCTCCTGAATTTAAAGAGAGACTCCAACCCAATGATTTTATGGATTGGGTAAGTCTTTTAACCAAAAGCAAGTTGAGACATATATAAGAAGTAATTATCTACTTATATTAAAATATTAATATATATTATATTAAATAATTTAATCAAATATATTAAATTATCTAAAATAAAACATTTAAATCCATTAAAAAATTAAAAATAGAACATTTAATTCATTAAAAAAATTAAAAACATAGCAACTTAGATGGAAATTAATAGACACGCAGTTTTTCCGCGTCCCATTCAATTCCAAACAAAAAGTTATTATATGAATATAAATGGATATTTCAAAATTAGAGATATATATTTAGATTTAGATGTATACATATCTATGTTATTTCTTTTTCTTTTTTTTTTTGAAATAAAGAGAGTTCAACGCAATACAGTGGAGCAATGAGGGAAAACTACAAGCAGCAACTCACTACCCAACACCAACCCACCCCTAGTCATCTTCGACATGGCCATCAACAACTAAAGGGGTCACCACCACTCCAATCCTTAGAAACCTTAAACGACCTGGTCTCTACCATAGTAAATGATTTGTTGATAATTTTCACCACACTCAAGGCATGATTTCGGAAGAACCTACCATTCCTTTCTAGCCAGATTGTCCAGATAATAGCAAAGAACTCAATGAACCAACTCTTTCTGTCATCCTTCCTTACTGATAATTGCGTCCAGCTTTCAAAGTGTTGTTTTAGCGTATCTGGAGTGCTCCACTAGTCCACTCCCTTCCAAAGGCACGCAGCCACGCACACCACACCTACCAAGTGATTTCACACCCAAGAAACAAGTGAAAAGTAGTTTTCACATACTTACAACAGAAAACACACATATTGTCGTTCTGGTTAATAACATGTAATCGACACAGTCTATCCTTGGTATTCACTCTGCCTATCAACACAAACCAAGAAAACAGCTCAATTTTCGGTGGGACGAACCCTTTCTAAACAACACTAGTGAAACTATAACTTGTAATTTTTTTCGATAGGACTTCCACCTACACCACCTGCACAAAAAAATTAGTTGAATAAACACCATTTTTTTTATTTATGATTGTTAAAGTAACAATTATAGTTACTGTTAATATATAAAAGATAATTGTAAAATTTAATTATCCTTATTAATGTCAATAACACTAATTCATTACATAATAAAATGATTAAAATGATTGAATATAAAAGACAATTGTAAAATTTAATTACCCTTATTAATGTCAATAACACTAATTTATTACATAATAAAAGGATTGAGAAGTATTTTAATTAGAAATGAAAGGATTAAAAGATAATTTTGTCACTTAAGCTGACATGTCATTATGGTAGAGAATTATGCTAAAAATTTGACTAAATCCCTATAATGGTCATTCAGATTCAGCCCGTGTACTGATTTAGCCCCTGAGATTCCAATTGCACTATTTATGTCCTCCAGATTGCGCTCCGGGCAACATAATGGTCCTTTGGTGAATTTCCGGCGTGACTCAGCGATGGCGTTGCTTGTGTGGCATAGCCACTGCCACGTTAGACGTCAGAGTGTACGTGGATTGTATTGTAAAATTCCCCAATGTAGTCCCTGTCTTCATTTTTAAACCCTAAAACTTTGTTGGCCTCTCCTCAATCTGGTTCTCTCCATCAACGTCTCCTTCTGCATCAACGTCTTCATTGAATTGATGTTTTTTATTCTAAAAATCCTTTCAAACATGAATCATTATCATAAAAACAGGAATCAGTAGTCAGAAAGAAGTATTAGCTCTAATCAAAACCACTGAGCTGGTTCATAGCAAAAGCATACATAGTTATTCCCAATCTCGGAGAAAAAATGAACATGCATAATTGAGAAATGAGTCTTACTGTTAGGTGCAAGTGTTAAATGTTGATGGAATTTTAGTCCTGCAACTGAGGGTTACAGCTTCTTACTCATTCATTAATGCCTTTGTGATGTGGAAGAAGAGGGTCATGGGAGATTTTCGTATTTTCTTTCAAATAATCTCTTGTAAAAGTATAGTTACATTCTTAGTAATAAAATTCAAATATCAATGCTTCGATTGGAATTAGGGATGAAAAAAGTATTTAAATTAGTGATTTTGAATCCCTCGTTTATTATAAGGGGCAAGGAGATATTTTTTGGAGGAAAGCTTAACCCAACTTTAAGATTACAAGATATATCTGTAGTTTCATTTTATTTAAATAATATATAAAACTATTTTAGAAAATACCTTTCAAATTAACTAAGAAAAAGAAAAAAGAAAAGCACATTTATCTTGTATCTTTTTGTCTACTCTAGCCTCTAGGTTTTATGCCTAAAATAAAAAACTCAGCCCAATACAAACAAAAGTGTAGTTGAACTTGAAAGTTGAAACCATAAGAAACTGATGGCAAGATTTAGCTAACAAAAAAAATATACCTCCATGATCCATTACCATAGCTAAAGGTACAAGAAGACTAGTTTGCATGGCAAAGATATAAAATCTAATCCTTAATCTCTAACTATTAGAACCATTTCTACTGTTCTTGAATAAGGGATAATAGAATGACTATGTCCTAAATTAAACTCTAGACTCAACACAAACTAAAGGGTAATTGGTGCAGTTCCTAAATTCTATGCTAATGTTTATGTTGTTGCTGTGGTGGTTGTGGCTGCTGAAACTGTTGCAAATGCTGAGGTTGATGGTTTTGGAATAGCTGCTGTTGATGCCGTTGCTTCCGTGAGCGAATTTGGAGTTGTTGTAACTGCTGGGCAGCTAAAATGGTGTGCATCGACTGATTTTTGGATTGGAATTGTTGTTCTCCTCCAACTGATGAAGCAAAGTTCATAGGTGCTCCTCCATTTGGCAAAGCTTGTCCGGTAAGGACTCTCAAATGCTGAATTTCCTCTTTTAATGCATCGTTAAGCGCTACATACGAAAATATAAATGAATTGATTCTTATAGCAACTGAGATATAAGATCAGATTCAAGATCAACTACCTTGGCACATTCAAAATTCAAATTTGACTTTCATGGAATGGTTTCTAAAGTGAAGACAATAGTATAACAAGTGTATCAACTTCAACAAAATTCCAATTTCCAAGTAGTAATACACAATACATCAAAATGTGCCATAATAAGTTAAGAAACATTATAAGGTTGTTTACAGCATGAGCTTACCATCTTGCAAGTGAACTTGTTGCTCTATCGATTGCACCCGCACTTTCAGCTCATTGTTTTCGGCATTCAATCCACCTGTATCCCTCTCCTCATAAGATACCAAAATGAATTGATTATTTTTCCTCCAAAAGAGCTTTTCAAACAGAAAGCGACATAGTAAATAATGACAATACACACCACTGAGAAGATAGAAGTTTAAACATATATAAATCACAGTCGCAAGTTGATACAAGTGGAGTAAAGTAGAAAATACTGTAAAATCAGATACAGATGATTAGCTAATACACATCTGCAAGATAGTTAATTGTGCAGACAAGGATGTTGCTTCTGATTGCAATGTTTGTACCCTCTTTTCAAGCTTGGTGATGTAGCGCATCTTCCTTTCTTTTGACCTAGCAGCAGACTGTCTATTTGCCCATAACTTCTTTCTGACTACTCATTCCTATTTTTATGATAATGATTCATGTTTGAAAGGATTTTTAGAATAAAAAATATCAATTCAATGAAGACGTTGATGCAGAAGGAGACGTTGATGGAGAGAACCAGATTGAGGGGAGGCCAACGAACTTTTAGGGTTTAAAAATGAAGACATGGACTACATTGGAGAATTTTACAATACAATCCATGTTATCTTTACACTCTGACGTCCAACGTGGCAGTGGCTACGCCACATAAGCAAGCCGTCGCTGAGTCACGCAGGAAATTCACCAAAGGACCATTATGTTGTCCGGAGCGCAATCTGGAGGACATAAATAGTGCAATTGGAATCTTAGGGGCTAAATCAGTGCACGGACTGAATCTGGGAGACCATTACTGAGATTTAGTCCTAAAAATTTAAAAAGTTAAGAATGAATGTAGAGGCTATCTTTAGCTGTGTTTTAAACTTTAACACATAGATAATAGAAGGAAAGAGTAAAAGATTAACTAGAGCAGAAAAATTTACATACCTGGACACCATCCCAAAGCTTTTCCAACCTGCTATCCATCACCAAAAGTTTGGAAAAATTTCAAGTGTACTAAAACATCAGTGTTCCAGTTGTTTTAACAGTTAATTTTAATTAATATATATTTTATATAATTTTTTATAATTCAAATCAACGGTTAAAATAACTGAAATATTGGTGTTTTCGGTATACTTGAAACTCTTCCCATAAGTTTAACAAGGTTTTCAGTACAAAAAGATGATGGCAAAGATTTCAAATGGCACACGCATTCCATTCAAAAAGTCTCAACTCTTCTGAAAGAGACTCAATACCTTGAGGAACACGCAACAGACATTCCCCGTACCTCGTCCAAGAACAACTAATTCTCAAAAACTGAATTTCCCACTCTTCTTTGCTTCTTCCATAAACTTTTAAAGCCAATGGATTGCCATTAGCATAGTTAACCAGCTTGATGGTTAGCTCAGCATGAGCTTGGTCTCTTTCAATGTCATGGTTTTGTTTGAAGGCATTCAAATTAAAAAGCTTGAGAGATTCATCATCATTCAATGGCTTAACCTCATGTATGTGATCAACTTGTTTAACAAGTAATACATGTTTATCCCTAGTTGTTACTCAAATCCTCTCCCACATAAATCTTGCAATTGGTCTGGATCATTGACATCATCAAGAACAAGAAGAATTCCCTTTCGACTAAGTCTTCTTTTGGCAAAATTGGTTATTCCATCAGGCATGATAAAAGGGTCTACATGTTTTTCCTCTAGTAGTTTAGAAAGAAGCTCTTTCTTCAAATGAGTCATGCCATATCTCTGAACTCTCTCCCTTACATTCTCCAAAAAAATATATACCTTGAAATTCTTGCTGAAAATCTTACTTGCAAGAGTTGTTTTACCTTTTGGATCATGAGTTCTAACAAATTCTTTTGGATCACATTGGTATGCTTGGTTCAACCTTTGCAACACACGTTTCACAATTTCTTCAATGAATTCAGCATCATTCCTGTGCATCCAAGCACCATGTAGAAGAAGCATAGTCTTGGGAGAATATGATCAAAGAGATTTGAGATTGTTCAATGGCTGTGAGGAGTGAGTGTGATATTTCAGTTCCTTCCCTCAGCATGTAATCTACATATGTTTCAATTTGCTTTTGATTGAAAGCCTTAGCCAAATGGCTAAGAACACATCATAAGTAATGGAAGGAAAAGAAGCCATTTTAGTTTCTTCTGCAATGAATAATAATGGTAATTGGATGCTGCAATATCATTATTTCTTAATTTCTCATACAAATTGATAAAAACTACTCCAAATAAGCTCAAATTTAGCACAACATTTTCTTACCAACTACATTTAAATATATCATCATTTTTGGTATTTTCATTTTAATTAATTTTTTCTTTAATTATTTGCAAACAATAAATTTTTACAGAAGTAGTAGTGAGCATTACTATCTACTATTCAATCATAATCCCCATAAGTACCCATAAATTTTTCTGTTTTGGTAACAACATATTATTTGGACGCAGGTTTCGGGGTCAGGGAAGAAACAGAGCAAGTTAAGGAATGCTGAGACCAATAGCAACACCACCACACCTACCGTCGCCTCTTCATCTCCGCCGCCAGATCCCTCCCTCCCCCCGCCACCACCAACACTCACACTCACCCCAATCCCCAACTCCCAATACCACCGCCTCCTCAACTTTCTCAAGACGCATCTTTCCCCACCTTTCACCCCGGAATCTCTCCTCCATTTCCTCAAATCCAAGCTCCATCACCACCCTTCCTTTTCCCACTACGACTTTCACGTCTTCACCTGGGCCTCCTTCGTCGACTCTTTCCGCCACACCCACTCCACTTTCCATTGGATGGCCCAAACCCTAGCTCTCTCCCACCGCGTCCACCACCTCCGCGTCCTCCTCGATTTCATCGCCTCCAACCCTTGTCCCTGCTCCGACTTCATCTTCTCCTGCCCCACACCGAATCCATCTTCCGCTTCGCCATCCACGCTTACTGCAAAGCCGGCAAATTGGACGAAGCTGTCTCCTCGTTCCGTTCCATGTGCAGGTTGATCGACGGTAGGCCTAATGTTGCAGTTTGTAATATCATAATTCATGGATTTTGTGAAATGGGGCATGCTTGATAGGGCTCTCGAGTTTTATGATGAGATTGTTAGGGTTAGGGTTAGGCCTGATCTGTTCACTTTTAACATTTTGATCAGTGGTTATTGTAGGAATTTGAAGTTTGGGTTGGCATTGGAGATGTTCAAGGAGATGAGAAAGATGGGCTGTGAGCCAAATGTGGTTACTTTCAACACTTTGATTAAGAAGATGTTTAGGGAGGGAAAGGTTGAAGAAGGGATTGGGATGGCTCATGAGATGATTGACTTGGGTTGCGAGTTCTCCAATGTCACTTTTGAGATTCTGGTTCGCGGGCTTGGCGAGAAAGGAAAGGTTTTGCAGGCATGTGAGCTGTTACTTGATTTCTCCAAAAGGGGAGTTTTGCCTAAAGGGTATGATTATTTTGATTTGGTCGATGCTCTGTGTGGGAATGGAGATGTTGATAGAGCACTGGGGCTAATTTATGAGTTGTGGGAGAAAGGATGTGTGCCGAGCTTGATTGCTTGCATTGTGATGATTGATGGGTTGAGAAGCTCAAGGAAGACTAAAGAAGCTTGGAGATTGGTGGAAAAGATGCTTAAAGAGGGTATGATACCAGATGTTATTACTTTCAATTGTGTGCTTCAGGATATTTGCAAGGTGCGACAAACAGAGGAAGCAAATAAATTAAGATTACTTGCTTTTAGCAAGGGTTTAGGGTTTGATGACGTGACATATAAAATTTTGGTTAATGGATACACAGGAGAGGGCCAGAAAATAGAGGGAGAGTCAGTGGTGAATGAGATGTTGGATAGGGGATTCCTACCTGATCTTGCTTCATATAATGAATTGATGAATGCGCTATCCACTTGTCAACGACACTCCACCCACCATCAGGCTAATAAACTTGACCACACATAATACAAGTGTTCAAGGTTTAATTATAATTGAAGCCTAGGATAAGTGATTTATGGATGATTCAGAGCTCAATATGAAAAACCTTCAGATGATTATATTGTAAGATTATAGATTTAAATAGGATTGTATCAAAATTTGAAGCCTTACTTTCATGAAATATCAGTTGATCTTTGGTTGTTTCTCATGCACAGGTTATTTCGGGGCTTACACTGCAATGTCTAGTGCATCCTCCATGCTGACTTCTTTCAATGAGACCTGGGTGTGGTGAAAATGTAGCTGGATTCTGTAAGCTCCTTGATCAGTCATCTTCCGCTAATATGTTTTCAACATTTTATATATAGAAAGTTAGAAACAAAACAGAAAAAGTATCGAGATCTATGTATAGTTGTATACTACTAGAATTTCGTTTGTTAAAAGTGTAGTCGCTTCAGTTTGTATAAGGCACCTTCAATGGCTTACAACAAATGTATCAAGTGATATAGGCAAGAGCCAAGGAATGTCTTGGCAATGTAATTTTTGTTTCTACTTAAAACACCTAATATGTGCATATATGCATGTGTTTCCGACTGACATTTTAGATTGATCAAGTTTTGCAATTTTATTTTATGAAGCTCCTGAAGAATGATGCATGATGAATCAATTTAACTTTATCTTAAACAAACTTGATCAATTATCCAACAAGTTAAAATAGGACTATTGGTTACTAGTAACAGTTATTGTTAAAATGGGAGTACTGGTTACTGTGAAGTGTGAACATAAAAGATACTGTTATACAAATAATGAGTACATCAGCATGATTTTACTTTGTCAATTTTTTAAAGGGCGTAACGCAATGTATCTAAAGTCTAAACAAACCTCACTCTACTCACACTGCTACAATCTCCTCCAGCCTCAGCCTCTGTTCTGATCTTCATCATTTGTCTCCAACTTAATTAGATTGTACACAATTTTATTGTTACAATTTTCATTCGATTTCTCCTTAGTTTCTTGTCTCACCTAGGTCCTGTCATTTATATGTATGTTTGTTGATGAAGCAGATACTTGTGTGATCTTCGATCATTTTTGCAAGGAAGAGGATATGGCTGCGCATGCTTCTTCTGAGATTATTAAGTATGATGTCTTCCTCAGCTTCAGAGGCACAGACACTCGCCGTGGTTTTCTCAGCCATCTGCGCAAGGCTTTAGAGGACAAGCACATCAAGACATACGTGGATTACATGCTCAGAGAAGGAATTGAAATATTGCACTCACTCCTTGCAGCCATTGAACAATCAGAAATTGCTTTGATCATATTCTGCCAGGATTATGCATCTTCCCAATGGTGTTTGGAAGAACTAGCCAAAATATTGGAATGCAGGAAACAAAATGGTCAAATTATAATACCTATTTTCCATAATGTAGACCCATCATGGGTGCGCCGCCAAAAGGAAAGTTATCACCATGCGCTTGCTAATCATGAGGTGAGGTTTGCAGACAGGGTGCAAATCTGGAGAGATGCTCTCAAGGAAGCTGCCAACTTGTCTGGATTCCATTCACCGTCATCAAGCTTCAGGTCAGTGTTTCTTTTTCATAGATTATTTTGTTTCTTCTGCTACACTATTAGATTAGGGTATATTTTGATAAATGAGACTTTAATGGAAGGGATAAATACATTCTCTCATTAAACTAAACAATACAACAACAATACTAATAAGTTTGCCTCTTATACATTATGCAGGAACGATGCTGACCTTGTTGATGAAATTGTCAAAGTGTCTTACAAAGGTTAAACCAATCACCCCAAGGTGATTTGCAGGGTCTTGTTGGAATTCATGGACCAATTGAAAAGCTAGTATCGTTGTGCATGGAATCTGAAGCTGTTATTGTTGGCCTTTGGGGCATGGGCGGCGTTGGTAAGACAACTCTTGCGACTGCAGTTTTCAATAGATTGTGTGATGGATTTGAAGGATTTTGCTTTTTGAACAATGTAAGAGAAAGAGCTGAGAAATATGGTATAGATCATTTGAAGACAGAACTTCTTTCCAAACTGCTAAAGGAAGAAGATGCAAGTCCCTTTGTCACGCCTGGTGGGATAACTAATTTTGCCAAGAAAAGACTTAGTCGAACAAAGGTTCTTGTTGTTCTTGATGATGTCAATGATTCAGATCAAATGGAAGATTTATCTGGAGGACATACATGGTTTGAGGCAAGTAGCAGAATCATAGTGACAACAAGAGATAAGTATGTTCTTGCTACAGCTGATGCAGATCATATACATGAAGTTAAGACATTGAATCCTGATGAATCTCTTTGGCTTTTCAACTTGAATGCCTTTAAGCAAAACTGCGTTATAAAAGCATAACAAGTTGAGTTATCCAAGAGGGTGCTTAATTATTGCAAAGGCCTCCCTTTAGCATTAAAAATCTTGGGTTCCTTCCTTAAAGGGAAAAACTCAACAAGATTGGGAAAGTGAACTGGCCAAACTTGAAAAGATGCCTGATGAAAAAATCCAAAGTATATTGCGATTGAGTTAGATCGTAATGATTGGAATATATTTTTGGAACTTGCATGTTTCTTTGATACAAATACAGAAGAAGAGCAGATAAAATCTCTTCTTGATTGCTGTGGATACACAACTACTATCGGGTTGACAAATCTTTCTAATAAAGCTCTTATTTCCATTTCAAACAATTGTGTGTCAATGCATGACTTAATTCGAGAAATGGGTCGTGAAATTGTTCGCGAAGAATGTCTAGATGATCCAGGAAAACGCAGTAGACTATGGGATTCTTGTGATACCTATATAGTACTGAAATACAGTAAGGTAAGTGCAAGATTACCCAGATTGTAATTTTGTCCCATTTTGATATATATTACTTTTGACATACATACTATGCAGGGAACTCAAGCTATTCAAAGTATCACTTTAAACATGTATGAAATTGATACGATAAGGTTGCACCCTGAGACATTTGAAAGAATGCCAAAACTGAAGCTTGTTAGATTTCATGCACCCGATTTCTGAAGAAAGTTGTGTGCTCCAGAAGATATTACATCCCTGCCAAAGAAGTTAAGCTACTTTCATTGGGATGAGTTTCCTTTGAAATCTTTGCCGTCTTCTTTTGGTGTTGAGAGAATTGTTGAAATCATAATGCCCAATAGTGGATTCAAACGCTTTGGGAAGGTGAACAGGTATGGAAAGAGACAACATTGTTCTTCATTTATAATTCCAACAAGATTGTGAAATTATTTTGATGCCATACACATGCATGTATACCTACCTTTTAATGAGTTAATTTCAGAATCTTGTAAGTCTAAGGAAAGTGGATCTAGATGGTTCGTCAAGCCTAATGGAGCTCCCAGATTTATCAAAAGCTTCAAATCTTAGAGAAGTGAGTATCTCTGGTTGCAAGAGTCTGCGTCAAGTTCCTCCATCTGCTGTGTGTTCCCAGAAGCTGAAATACCTGAAAGTGAGCAACTGTGAGAGCCTTGAAAGGAAGAATTTCCTTTCTGCCCCCACTCCCCACAACACCCACTTCGCCCTTTTTGTGCATACGAGGGATTAGGGCAGACAAATTTGAAGGATTGGGAGAGGAAACGAAACGGCGTCGTTTTCGTCTCCAGGGACTTATATGTCTTGTTACGAAATGCTCCATGCCACCTGGCCTCCTTTACGGCCAGCTCAGCGCCAACTCTGTCAGTTCAGCTTTTTCCGTCTAGTGCAAACGGCTGAATTCAACGGAAGGACATAAATGTCCACGTTTTTAAGGTGTGAGGGACTTTAATGTATTTTCCATTCCTTGAGGACGAAAATGTCCGCGAAAAAAAGGTCAAGGACCTATTTGTCCTTTACTCAAAAGATAATTTAAGAACAATTAAAGATAAAAAAATAAAATAAATAAATACATAAATTAAATCTTGTTAAATAACTTAGTTGGACTTTATTCATAAAAAGATTTAAATATGGATCATTACTTATATGTTTATACATATATTATGCTAGTCAAACCCTAAATTAATTTAGTTTATAAAATATATTAACCTGAGTTAAATTAGTACTTTTATTAATATTTTGTTATTGGCTAATACATTTTATCTTAACATGAATGAACACGAGCAATTTTGCCTGAGTTTGTTTAAATACGAACACCATTAATTATAGTTATCATAACTTAAGCTATAAGTTAAGCTATAAGTTATACGAGACATGTAATAGCTCATTCATCTTACCTTGCAAAATCTTCATAAATTCTACAAATGTAACTTAGGATTAAAGTAGACATATATAATTTTATGGATTTGGTTTTGATGGATTCAAAATGATTAGCAATTTATTTTTTAATTATCTAGTTTTATAATTGTAATCATTTATGAATTTTCTTTCATTGTGACTATCAATTTTGTTACAACGACGACCATGTTTATGAATAGGCAGATATGCGATCATCACAGTTGCATAAATCACAATCTGGCAAAAATTCAATCGATTTTTATATTGAAGTAATTAATTGGTTAGTGAACAGAAGTCCTTTACCGTTTACAATGTTCAAAAAATTAATCAATTTTTATATTTAGTTAATCAATTGGTTAGTGAAATTTTTTTTTTTTGCAATTGTTCGTAAAACAATAGATTTTATTTTATTCAAAAAATCGATTGATTAGTGAAAAAATATATTTTTTTACCGCAATCGATTGTTTTACTTTTTTATCCAATTGATTGTTTGAGAGGGATCTAATTAATTGGTTGAATTATCCAATTGATTAATTAAAAAATAATTAATTATACATACTCGGACTTTTTTTTTATATATACAAACAACTGATTGTTTGAAAGATTTATCTAAGACTTTATTCATCATATGGGTTTTATTATCATATTTGTTACAGCGTTATATAACCTAGTTTACTCAATCAATTTTTTTAATAGTCAATTTTAAGATGTCAGATATATTTAAGAAGGACAGTAATATAGATGAATAATACTAAAAAATGATATAGATGAATAATTTGAGGAGAATGATAATATTACTTTTTTTTTTCATATTGTTGTATAAATTACTTATACACATATTAATATATCACATAATTATTCTAAACAAAATATTATATTAAATTATTTTTATAAGAAAAAGAAATGCCCCGGACCAAGCAAGTTTATACGAGTTTAAGACAAACTTTCAGAAGCCATGTATATGCAGTAGAAATGTGCTTTAAAGAATATCCCAACTATATATCTGTCTATCAAATAATTTTTCAAATGATATTTATTAAAAATCAATTTTCTGACCTAACAATTTTTTGTTTCATCATTCGCATCAAAATTTAAGATTTAATTAGAGTGAGACCAGTGTCATGTGCAGATTTATAAATTAATTATACTATTTTGCAAAATATTTTTTAATTTATTTATTTATAAAAAACATAGATTTTTTACCAATAGTGTTATATAACATGAATGTTTGACCATCTCAAAAAATATAGTCACGTTCATACATTTATTCAATTGGCATTTTATACATGACTTTTGTATTTAACAACTATTAATGGATGAATAAAGCGGTTCATACTTTAAAGATGCTATATAAAATATAAATCAATTATTTTAAATAAAATATAATTTGCAAGACATACCAATAGTATGAAATAGTTGTTCAAATAATAATAAATAGATAAAATATGATCTCAACATATAAATATTCAATAACCAAAATTCCTTCGTAACCTAAATCAGTGTATCTTCGTATCTAATTATTTATTATATAATCCAAAAAAAAATTAGTTTGAAAGTGTGTATGATTTTTTAGATTGTAAAACATTATAATCAATTATTTTACTTAACAATCATTGATCAAGTAATAATTGGAATAGAGAAAACATATTGCTTTCACTATTTCAATAGATTTTCTTAAAAACAATGGATTATTTTATCTATTAAATCTTAGGATAAGCAATATTCTTCTTAACATTATATACTCTAATTATTTAATCCAAAAAAAAATTAGTTTGAAAGTGTGTATGATTTTTTAGATTGTAAAACATTATAATCAATTATTTTACTTAACAATCATTGATCAAGTAATAATTGGAATAGAGAAAACATATTGCTTTCACTATTCACTATTTC
>NC_029792.2:1489502-1499444 GCF_000816755.2 Arachis ipaensis | reverse complement strand
CAACTCTGATTAAAATTTGGTTAAACCAATAACCGATTAGATTTTCAGGATTTACTTGCACATTGTTACCAAGTGACATAAACACGATGGACACACATTTGTTGATTGTTCTAATAAGACATAAATTTCGTTGTAACATTGTTAAATATATGTATAGAGGGAAAGAAGTTACTGTAATTGCGGAGGCTCCAAGACCAGCCCTTTCCCTAGGATCCTTTCGATAGTAATTTCTGAAATAGAGAATTGTTGCAAAGTACCACAGAGGTGGACATACAAATCCTAAAAGGAATCTGAAATAACAAGCAAAAGTCATGAGAGGCCTAAGACAAGAACAAGAAGAACAAAGTGAAGAAAGGAATTTATAAATTGATATGTAAAATACTTACGAGAACCATCCAATTCCGCAGCCAAAACATGGAAGGGGTTTGTCATAAAGTCCAATTTGCAAGTCCTCTGGATCTCTAATCAAATAATATTTTCCCTTTTCTTGCTCTGTGTCATCTGGCGCTTGAGCTGCCACGACAATTGACAGTGTTTTAGAAGAACTTGATCAAAGAGTTTGTATACTAAAAATCAACTACTATATGTTTGTGTATTTTGTATTTTAACACATATTTTATATTGATTTAGTAGTTGATTTTTTATACACAAGTATCATGCTTACAAATGCTTCTAGCATCTCTCTTTACTTTTTGTTTGGTAGTTGGTACATTATCAGATCAATATCTCTAAATAGAATACAAATAAATGGAAATGAATTACCTCTAAAAATTGGATAACTTGGTACACTTGGCCTCAAAAGATTAACATGTTTATCAGAGACTGATGTGGCCAATTCGACTCCGTTTCGCAAATTAACAGTCTCTTCATTAGCAAGACCTGTGACATCAAAGTGAATCACAATTCATGGTAAGTGTGTTGGATCAAGTTATTTCTTCATAGTTCTAAATTCCCTATAAATGAATGCTTTACAGTGAAAAGTAGTGAACACTATACAGCAATCCAAACCTGCTAGTGCAAGTGTACTATATTTGAACAGTGCTATGCATCTAACTTAGGTGCACCAATAATAAAGATGTTACATAATTGTACATCAAATTTTGGGTAAATGACATAAAAGAAATCTAATGGAGTATAATATTTCTTAAATGTCCTTAATGGTTCTACGTTACATGCATGTTCTGAAATTAGTTTTTTTTAGTTGTAAAAATCGGACCGGACCGGCCGGTTCGACCGGAAAACCGGTGAACCGGACCCTAAACCGGTCCGGTCCGCCAATTGAACCGAATAAGGTAACGAACCGGTGTGAACCGGTCAAACCCGGAGTAAACCGGCAAAAACCGGTCAAACTCGTTAAACCGGTTCAACCGAACCGCTGAGAGTGAAATTGTCAAAATGGATGGGGTGAGTTTCGAACCCCTGTCCTCAGGGTAAAAGGAGCCTGTCATAACCACCAAGCTGTCACAATACTATTTAATATGTTTACAAATTATTTTATATATAGATATCTTTTATCAATCTATTTAATTATTTTAATTTTAGTTATAAACTCGTTCATTCTTAAATTAATTATATTTTTATTTAACAATAATTATAAACTCATTTATTTTTTTATAATTATATAATATCTATTAATATTATTTTTTAATAAATATTTGTAGTATATAATAGTATAATAGATATAAACTAATTAATAAATTATTAAAATTTAAAAATAATAATTATTTTAATATAATAACAAAATAAAAATATTTATGATAGAATAAAATTAATAAAATATTTATTGTTTATATTTTAGATATTTTTGAATAGATAAATATTTTTAAAATAATAATAAAAATATGTATTTTAAATTTTAATTTTTAATTTTTGATTATTTTTAATAGTGAAAAAAATCCTTCAAGAACCACATGTCCGGTTTGAAATCGACTAAGGTCCAAAACCCAAACCGACTTAACTGAACCGAACACCGATTAGGCATCAAAAGGCAAAGCTTGAAAACAAAGCATCGTTGCTCTTTCAAAATCCTCTTTTCACCTTTTCTCTCAGCTCCGAAACCCTAACCCTAGAGTCCGGAAGTCTCTGTTATGGCGTACCAGGCCCCTGATAATGAATCGGACACCGATTCCAAGAAAGAAATCCGCCTCTACAACCCATACAAGGACCTCGGGATTCCAAATCAAAACCTCTACCAGCTCCCATCCTCGCCGGAGTACCTCTTCATCGAGGAGGCTGAACGTAAGCGTCGATCCTGGGGTGAGAACCTCACCTTCTACACTGGCTGCGGTTACCTCGGTGGCGCCATCGGCGGCGGCGCTCGAGGCCTAGTAGACGGCGTCAAATCCTTCGAGGCCGGCGACACGCTCAAGCTCCGGATCAACCGTATTCTGAACTCTTCTGGCCACACTGGACGTACTTGGGGGAACCGTCTCGGCATCATAGGGTTGCTCTATTCCGGGATTGAGAGCGCGATGATGGAGACGAGAGACACCGACGACGTGTGGAACAGCGTGGTGGCGGGGCTCGGCACCGGAGCGCTGTATAGGATTTCGGGTGGCGTGAGATCTGCGGCCGTGGCCGGCGCAGTTGGAGTAGTGGTGGCCGGAACTGTCGTGACGGTTAAGCAGGCTTTCAAACGCTACGCACATCTTGCGTGAGCCTTTAAATTTTTTATCTTTATTTCATTTCGGGTTGCTTCTATCAATTTTGAGCGGTTAATTATTGAGATATATTCATATTTAAAAAAGAACATAGATGATTACAGCAAAACGTGAGCTGCAGCAGAGTTGCTGTTGATTGAAATTCTGAGTTTAATTTTTTTACAGCTTGATTAATAACTAAGGCTAACCATATAATTTGTCGAATCATCTCTAATGAATAATATGGACGGCTGTAGAGCTGGATTATATATATATATATATATATATATTAGCATAGAAAATTTGTATGTGTTGTGGGCTTGTGTTTGTGCAGAGTATGATTTAGTTTCTCTGATGTTACTCTTAATGCATAAACTTTGAATTGTATGTCTTGATGGGCAGCTAGGAAACAATGTTGATCCTTATTTTAGTATGTATTTAATTTAATAGGCAATAAAGTTTGCATTTAGGATAAATGGTTCTCGAGACGTTTTTTTTTTTCTTGTAAGTGTTAACTAGTAGAATTTTCATGTTTTAGGAACCATTTGACAAAGAAAATAATGTCAGCACATTTAGTGTTTTGCAGGACTTCAATATCCTTTTAATGTGATATTGTGCCTGAGTTTGCTCATGATTTGAGTGGTGCTAACTATTTTTGTGCGGCACTTGGAGAGCTCGTGTGTATTACTTTGAGTTTGCTCATGATTTGAGTGGTTCTATCATAACAAGTTTTCAGCTCAAACCGAAGCAATAAAAGTATTAACCAATGTCTTTGTAGATGATTGTTGTAGGTTCTGATGGATGGCTATACCTCTTATATATTGCTTCCTAAGTGCCTAGTAGCAGCACTCGGGAATTTTTTGTTTGCATGTATATGTTCTATATCTTGTGTCGGCAGTTTGGTTTCTGTTCATCCTCTTGCTATTTCATGATATTTGGTTGTTTCTGTTCATCCTCTTGCTAGTTTATGATATTTGGTTCTTATTCTATCAATTTGAATTCCAAAAATTTGTCTATAAAGGAAAGCCCGTTTCCCATTTTCTCGGATTATCCTGAACCTTAGACCCAAGTTAGTTTGCTAGTTTTGTTTTAGCAGGTTCGTGCATAAACTTGGGGAAGTGTTTTCTTTTTTCTTTGATATTATGGTATATATGGTCATGTTTCCTTGTAGCTTAGAAAGTAATCACAACGTTGGTTGATGCAAGAATTCTTAATAGAATGATATTTACACTATGAGTCACTAATTCTAGAAGAATGTAAAATAACGTGATAGAAATGAATCAAAGAAAAAGAATGCAGCTTATTTCGTGTGGGTTTGTTTGTCGATTGATTTTTTTTTGGGCCAACGGAGATGGTTGGTTCAATAATTTTAAAGAGTTCAATCTTAAAGTGATCCTTGAATTTAAAATTGAGTTTCAAATTCGTCCCTCAACTTAAAATTGTCTCAAAATTGTCTCTGAATTTAACAACATTTGTCTTTGAGATGTTTTCCGACAAAATTGTTTCAAAATTGTCTCCGAATTTAATGAGATATTTTCATGCGACGGATTGATGACGTGGTTGGACGAAAATTTTTGTATTCTCTTTAGCGTTCTTATCACTGTCATCACCGCCACTACTACTACCATCACCTCTTGTAATTGCTATGAAATATAGCCATCAGTTGTCCATCGGGGTTTCTTTTTATATATGTCATTATTCCCTTCATCAAAAAATGTCATTATTCCCTTCATCAAAAAATACTTTAGGAATAACCGTTGTTAAGTTTAAGGATAATTTTAGGATAGTTTTAAGTTGAGCGATGAATTTGTTAAGTTTAAGGATAATTTTAGGATAGTTTTAAGTTGAGCGATGAATTTGAGGCTGATTGTAAGTTTAGAAACAATTTTGCGATTTAACTCAACGGAAAATGAAACTTGAAGCTTAACTGAGATTTGATTTGGCTACTTAAATACTTATACGACGTGGTTCTAGCATGCCATCAGAATATTTAGTAGGCACATTGTATCGGCGTTAAACTGGTGCCCTATATTTGTTATGCGAGATCCTCAGCATAGCTTGTCTAGAACTATTGCACATTGCAGTATTTCCCACGAACAGATACTAAATTAAAAACAAAAAAACTTGAGGACACAGGAAACGCTCTGTTTAATGGTTATGGCAGAGAATTCAGTGTGTTAAAAACCTTATTTCCCCATCTTAGTAAGGAAAATTCAAATTTACTTATATATACCGGTCAACAACTTTTGACCCCTGCCTTTTACTTTTTCTTTTGCCTTGGTACCATTGTAAAGGAATATGAGGAAATATTATGGAGGTTAGTTTTACTTTTTACAAGAGCAAATTTTTCTGGATTCTCATTACAGCGTTTGAATGATTTCAACCATTTGCGGCTCCAGTTACACGTGCATCATGTAAAATGCAAAACGTAGCAAAGATCATTGTGAAGAGTACACGAAGATCAGCATATTGTCTGTATTCACACAAAATCAAGATCATGAAACACGGGACAAAATTAACATCCAATATATATAGTATTAAATGTGAATCTCTGCGTAAAACAATTTTGCACTATGGGTTGGAAAACAATTTCCAATGAGAAATAGAATTGTTTATTATTGCATGCGTTGGGCATGGCAAGTGCCTCTTATCTTATCCTCTTATGCATCAAGTGTGTTTGACACCTAGCACTTGCATGCATGATCATTTCCCGCCATAAATACCAGTGCCTAGTATCTTGCTTTCCTCATCCTCCTCCTTCTTCTGAAATCTTCATACAGTTCAAACTTCAAAGATGTTTTCAGGGGTAGCCGGAATACTCAACCGAGGCCACAAGATCAAAGGGACTGTGGTCTTGATGCGCAAGAATGTCCTGGACGTTGACACCTTTACTGATGTTGCTGCCACCGCCAACATCGGAGGCCTCATTGGCACCGGCATCAACGTCATTGGCTCCACCGTTGACGCCCTCACCGCCTTTTTAGGCCGCAGTGTCTCCCTCCAGCTCATCAGTTCTACTCAATCCGATGGTAATAATCAATAACGAGAAACTCTTGAGACCTAGTAATTTTTTAAAAAGTATGAGCGTAAATTGTATTGTTTTATGTATATAAATTTTGGTAAATATAAGAGTAAATTATATGCAAAATTTTTGTAAATATGAAAATATGAGTACAAATTATGTGAAGTTGACGGACTGAGAGCCGGAGTAAAATCATCTAACCGCTTTCAGCTATCAACTTCACGTGAAGTCGACTGCACCTGAGTTTCCACCACAAATTATTACTGATAAAAAATAATAATATTTGCTGATCATATAAAAGTGTTCGTCATTCTGATACAGAGAATGGCAACGGAAAAGTTGTAAAGGATACATTTCTGGAAGGTATTATTGCGTCGTTACCAACGTTAGGAGCTGGAGAATCTGCATTCAGCATTCATTTTGAATGGGACGATAGCATGGGAATCCCTGGTGCATTTTACATCAAGAACTATATGCAAGTTGAGTTTTTCCTCAAGACCTTAACTCTTGAAGATGTTCCAAACCAAGGAACCATCCATTTTGTTTGCAACTCTTGGGTTTACAACTCTAAACTCTACAAATCCCCCCGCATTTTCTTCTCCAACAAGGTACCTATGTATTTAATTATCAATTATCAAATTAATTAGATAATGATTATAGATGCAAGTTCTTGAACTAATGTTGATAAATGTATGGGGTGCAGCCATATCTTCCAAGTGAAACACCTGCTCCACTTGTTAAGTACAGAGAAGAAGACCTGAAAATTTTAAGAGGTGATGGAAAAGGGGAGCGTCAGGAGCATGAAAGAATTTATGATTATGATGTCTACAATGATTTGGGGAATCCGGATCGGAACGAAAACCATGCTCGCCCCATCCTTGGAGGTTCTACCACTTTCCCTTACCCTCGCAGGGGAAGAACTGGTAGATATCCTGCAAGAAATGGTTGGTATTATTCTTATTCTTGTTATGCATTTTGCTTTTGATTCAAATTTTAATGCCCTGCAATTTGTTAATACTTAACAGATCCTAACAGTGAGAAACCAGGGGATGTTTATGTTCCCAGAGATGAAAACTTTGGGCACCTGAAATCTTCGGACTTCCTTGCAAATTCAATAAAATTTTTGACTCGGTATGTGCTGCCAGCTTTTGAATCTGTGTTCGATTTGAATTTGACCCCAAATGAGTTTGATAGCTTCCAAGATGTTCGTGATCTCTATGAAGGCGGAATTAGGCTACCTACGGAAGTAATTAGCACAATTAGCCCCTTACCTGTCATCAAAGAACTCTTCCGTACCGATGGCGAACAAGTCCTCAAGTTTCCACCACCTCACATCATTCAAGGTCATAAATCAATGTATCTGTGAGAAAATCTCAAGCTTTTGTTGAAGTAATACTTGTTTTTTCTTATCTTCTTGTTGTTGAATGAGCAGTGAATAAATCTGCATGGATGACTGATGAAGAATTCGCAAGAGAAATGATTGCTGGTGTAAATCCTTGCATGATTCGTAGTCTTCAAGTAAGTTATTGAGTTGATGGTAATTGTAAGGAAGGATCACAATCTTTTCTTTATCTTCACTCACATAGTATCCTCTTATATAATGGTAGGAGTTTCCTCCGAAAAGCAATTTGGATCCCACAATCTATGGTGATCAAAACAGTAAGATACCTGCAGAAGTTCTTGATCTTGAAGGGTGCTCACTAGAAGAGGTGAATATATAGTTGTAGTTACAATATATTTGTTCTATTAATTTGAATCAAAGTGATTAAAATCAATTTCAACTTATGCAACAGGCAATTAATGGTCGGAGACTATTTATATTAGATTACCATGATGTGTTCATGCCATATGTGAGGCGAATAAATGAGACCCATGCAAAAGCATATGCCACTAGGACTATCCTTTTTCTGAAAGAGGATGGAACATTGAAGCCAGTGGCCATTGAATTAAGTTTGCCACATCCTGATGGAGATAAATCAGGTGCTATCAGTGAAGTTATCTTACCTGCAAAGGAAGGTGTTGAAAGCACAATTTGGCTACTAGCCAAAGCTTATGTCATAGTAAATGACTCATGCTACCATCAACTGATGAGCCATTGGTATAAACTAAAATTTTTTCATATTTCAATCACCACAATATAAATTTCCTAATTTTTCTTTTTTTGTGTGTGTTTATAGGTTGAATACTCATGCAGTTATTGAGCCATTTGTGATAGCAACAAATAGACAGCTAAGTGTGATTCACCCAATTTATAAACTTTTATCTCCACACTACCGTGACACTATGAACATCAATGCACTTGCTAGGCAGAATCTGATTAATTCTGATGGCATAATAGAAAGAACCTTCTTGCCCTCCAAGTTTTCTGTGGAGATGTCTTCAGCTGTTTATAAGAACTGGGTTTTCACTGATCAAGCACTACCTGCTGATCTCATCAAGAGGTAACATAAAACTCTTCATTCTATTATAAGCATGAACTTATCTAAGTAACATGTTTTATGTTTTGGATGATTTAGAGGAATGGCAGTGGAGGATTCATCTTCTCCTTATGGAATTCGTCTTGTAATAGAAGACTACCCTTATGCTGTTGATGGACTAGAGATATGGTTTGCCATTAAGGAATGGGTTCAAGATTATGTCTCATTGTACTATCCAACAGACAATGATCTCAAAAAAGACCCTGAACTCCAAAATTGGTGGAAAGAAGCTGTTGAGGTAGGTCATGGTGATTTGAAAGATAAGCCATGGTGGCCAAAGATGCAGACAGTTGAAGAGTTAGTTGAATCATGCACAACCATAATATGGACGGCGTCGGCGCTCCATGCAGCTGTTAATTTTGGACAGTATCCATATGGAGGGCTTATCCTGAACCGTCCAACACTTAGCAGAAGATTGCTTCCTGAACAAGGCACTGCAGAGTATGAAGAGATGGTGAAGAGTCACCAAAAGGCTTATCTGAGAACAATTACACCGAAATTAGAGACTCTTATTGACCTTACAACCATAGAAATCTTATCAAAGCATGCTTCTGATGAGGTGTATCTTGGAGAGAGGGATAATCCACATTGGACATTTGATTCAAGAGCATTAGAAGCATTTCAGAGATTTGGGAACAAACTGAGTGAGATTGAGGAGAAGCTAACAGAGAAGAACAAAGATGGGAGACTGAGTAATAGAATTGGGCCAGTTGAATTGCCATACACTCTGCTTCATCCTACTAGCAATGAAGGGTTGACTTTTAGAGGAGTTCCAAACAGCATCTCTATCTAAAATCTAAATGCAGGGAATAATATAATGAATTAATAATGTGTGGTTTCTTAGCTTTTTCAAGTCTTATATATCATGTGTATTTGTAATGTGCTACATTATATTTGAATAATCTGTTCTGGTTTTCACTTTTCAAATAATAATAAGAGATGACAGTTGTGTGTGTGGAAAATTCTGTCTTGTTTATGAGTTAGGACTTTCATCTGAGAAACTCCTACTATATGAATATGAAATCTAAATGTGATGATATATATTCTTTAGTGCTAAGTTGCTAATATCCCTTATGGAACTTGTGAAACAACAATGAACATAATTGATTATATTAAAACTGTAGATAATACAGGATAGATAGATAAGCCACAGAACTGATATATCAATTAAAACTTAAGCAATTCAAATTACATAAAACATTTTAATCACTTCAAAAGCATTATTATTATCTAGCTATTTCTTAGTACATACACAGATAGCAGGTATATATAGTACTAATGTAACCAATGATTGAGGCTCCCAAGTCCCAAACAATGATCAGAAAATATTAATGTGCTCATGATTGATGAATATTGAATAGTATGTAGATATAGATAGTAAATGAATAGCTCCAAATTCAAAATGCATGACGTGCACCGCATCCATCAGCCACATATATATAAACTCGTGTCATGCATATAAATAACATGCATGTTGTACTAAGCTATATATTGGTGGCTGCATATAGAAATGGTAGCGTATGGTATAAGTATACTGCTCTTCAAGATTGTATTATCGTGCAATTATTATGGCAATTCATCAGCTTAAGGATACGTGTAAGGTTTTACGTATATGCATATCTGCATGTTTCTATTGGCATTATTTTTTTTATTAATTTACATTTTTTAGACAAATAATTTTATGATATAATATAATATTAAAATTTTATAATTAAAATATTTAATATTTAATTTTTTTAATTATAATAAAAATTAATATAAAATGAATATAAAAAACTTATATAAAATTTATACATGTAATAGA
>NC_029792.2:1487731-1489386 GCF_000816755.2 Arachis ipaensis | reverse complement strand
ATAGAAGCATATTAAAATCATAATACTTACGTGTTTCTTTCGTAACATATAGTATGATAAGAAGAATTTAGGGCAATTTATCCAAATAAATAAAGTAGATGAAATCTTTACTCAAATACACAAAACAGAAACATGTTACGTGCATGTGCAATTTTCCATTTCTATGTAATCCGTGGAAAGCAACCACGGTTTCTAATTTTTACATAAACCGTGGCTGCCTAGGACGGATTATGATTGTTTTGTGTTGTGTGTAAACCGTGGCAAATAGCCACGGATTACGAAGGGAAGAAGAAAGTCATAAACTGTGGCAGGCTTCCACGATTTATGAAGATGGCTAGATAGTGATAAAACTTTGTGGGAGGGAGAGGGAGAGGGACTGATATACTGATCAGTAGTCAGTACTATTCATTAGAAGAGTTTCAGAATTTGAGTGGAAAAAGAGAAAAAAAAAAAGACAAAATCTCAATCATATGATGAGTGAGTGGGTTCCTATTAAATTTTGTTTGCTTAATATAATGTGAAAGAACATAATTCTGATTGAAGTTTATTTGCATTAGCAGTTAGCACCATTAGCATGCTATATGCATGAGTTGAACTACACTTTCTTTACATACATAGAATAGAAGCCTTGAGGAATGGAATTTTTTTTTATGAAGTTTAAATACCAATGGCGTATTTATTGTCAATGAGGGCATGATTTGATTTTGAATTGGGATGAGTATTCTGCTTAATATAAACTCGTGTATAAAATAAAAATAGTAACTAAATAATGAATCTTTAAAGGATTATTGATTTAAAACTTTATTACTTGAATATGAAATATATTGTATATCAACTTCATATTTACAGAAGTTTAAATTCATATATTTTCTTCTCTAGTGATTTTTCAGAAGCATTTTAATTCAGTAAAATTAAAAATTTTAATTTTAAAATCCAAAAACTAAATCTTAAAGGTTTTAATTATTAACCCACACATCTAAAACCCTACAAGAGATCATATTTTGATTTAATATGTTAGATATATTTTTATTGAATAAGATCTAAAAAATTTAGCTTAATTATTCATTTTAATCATTTTAAAACCATTAATAAAAAAATAAGAAATATTAGATACGTTTTTAACTTTTTATCGAATAAGATATAAAAAAAATTAATCTTTTTTTTTCTCTTTTTCCACTCAAATTCTGAAACTCTTCTAATGGATAGTACTGACTACTGATCAGTATATCAGTCCCTCTCCCTCTCCCTCCCACAACGTTTTATCACCATCTAGTCATCTTCATAAACCGGGAGAGCCTGCCACGGTTTATTCTTTCTTTCGTAATCCGTGGCTACTTACCACGGTTTACACACAACACAAAACAATCATAATCCGTCCTAGGCAGCCACGGTTTATGTAAAAATTAGAAACCGTGGTTACTTCCCACGGATTACATAGAAATAAAAAATTACACATGCACATAACATGTTTCTGTTTTGTGTATTTGAGTAAAGATTTCATCTACTTTATTTATTTGGGTAAATTGCCCAAGAATTTAAGAATTTATATATCTGGCTCTTGAGGAGCTACGTTGAACAGAGTGCACATACTTAATTTCCAATCAACTGGCTGGTCTATATATAATTTAGATTCTTTAAATTAAATTGAGAAGATT
>NC_029792.2:1483704-1487576 GCF_000816755.2 Arachis ipaensis | reverse complement strand
AAAATTTGGTTCAAATAAAATAGTAATCGTCCTCTGCTGAACTTTGCACTTAATTTGACCCAAACTTATTGAAAGCGTAGAAAATGTTTTCTTCATATCCAATATAGAATCCAATTTTAATTTGTAGAGACACCTACTCTACCGCTAAATTTTAATATGATCATAGTTTAATAACTCAAACTCTTTGTAATACCTACAAAATTAAAACTCATTTTTTAATGATAAAATACTCATATCACACTGCCCCAAAAAGATTTTCTTATAGGGTTTTGTGTTTTATTATTAATAAAGCTTCAAATAGTAATATTAATCCCTTTAATTAGTTGCAAATAATGCAAACACATACAACTTTTAATAGAATACTTATGTATGTTGATTAATAACTCTAGATATGGACTCATCAGAGATCATCTTCATCAAATGCAATCAAATTTTGCAAAAAAAGATTACTGCTGTAGCTTAAGTATTAATAGTGCAACCATTGCATTGATCAAACACAAACAACTTCTATTATTGTGTTTCCATTATGCAAACACATACAACTTTCTTATTAATTAGCATCAAATTAAAACTACTAAATACAAATGACAACACAAACATAGGTGGATGAAGCTAATAAGGAATCAGATTCCTTTTATTTAAAGACATCATCATAGACTCATTAGATAGAGATACTATTTGGAATTCCTCTGAAAGTCAACCCTTCCTCACTAGAAGGATAAAGCAAAGTGTAAGGCATCTTAGCTGGTCCAGAACGATTTTTCAATGATCCATCATTGTTCTTCTGCATCAATCTTTGTTCAGTCTCTGCAAGTTTCTTTCCAAATCTCTTAAAGGCATCTAATGCCTCAGTATCACAAGTCCAAAACTCACCATCATCCCTTTGTCCAAGGTAGGACTCATCAGAAGCATGCCTTGACAAAATTTCAATAACTGTAAGATCAATTAGTGTCTCTTTCTTCCCTGTGATTGTTTTCAAGAACTCCTTCTCATGATTCTTAGCCAATTCATCATACTCAGGAGACCCTTTCTCAGGCATGAATCTTCTGCTAAGTGTTGGACGGTTAAGAATGTAACCTCCATAAGGGTATTGGCCAAAATTAATAGCTGCATGAAGTGCTGAAGCAATCCATATGAGAGTGGTTGAAGCTTCAATCAACTCGTTTCGAGTTTCCATCTTTGGCCACCATGTCTCATTCTTCTTGTCACCATGACCTACCTCTACAAGCTCTTTCCACCATTCTTGGAGTTCAGTGTCTTGTTTTAGTGCATCATCTGAGTTGTAGTAAAAGAACACATACTCTTTAACCCATGATTTAATAGCATCCCATATTTCTAATCCATCAGAAGCATAAGGGTAATCCTCAATCACAAGGTGCACACCATGGGGAGAAGATGAATCCTTAACTGCCACTCCTCTGAGTCAAAAACAACAAACTAACAACCATTAGTATAAGATACTACCTGTCATATCAGTATTTAGCATAACAAATTAAGGGTAGAGACTAAAATATATAGACCATCATTAATTACCTCTTGATGAGATCATTAGGTAATGCTTGATCTAGAAAAACCCAATCCTTATAGAGTACAGCAGACATTTCCAAAGCATATCTACCCCACAAGAATGTTTGTTCTATAATACCATCTGCATTAATCAAGGCTTTCCGAGCAAGTGAATTTATATTCATGGTGTCACGGTAGTGTGGGGAAAGTAGTTTATTAATGGGGTGAACCACATTCAAATGCCTATTTGTTGCTATCACGAATGGTTCAACAACTGCATGAGTGTTTAACCTGCATATATGTCATTCATAAATTATTATGAATGTTAATAATTCATTTGAATATACATTAACTAATTAAGTTTATTGCATACCAATGACTAACAAGTTGGTGATAGCATGAGTCATTTACAACAACATATGCCTTGGCCAGTACCCAAATATAACCTTCAACTCCTTCATGTGCTGGTAGATAGACATCACTCACAGGACCATGCTCTTCTCCTTGAGGATGTGGCTTGCTTAGCTCAATGGCCAGTGGCTTTAAAGTTCCATCATCTTTCAAGAAGAAAATAGTCCTTGTAGCATAGGCCTTTGTCTTGCTTGAATTTATTCTTCTCAAATATGGAATCAAATAGTCATGGTGATCTAGAATGAACAATTTCTTTTTCTCAATAGCCTGAGTTTCACCCAAATTTAATTCATTAATTAATTGTTAATTGTTCATCACTACCACATATTAAAAAAAAAACAAATAGATTTCTATGATATATATTATTACCTGTTCTACAGTAAGCCCTTCTAAGTTAGGCTCTAAATGTTCTTTTTTCATTGTACTAGTATGATCACCATAGACTTTACTATCTAGCTTGCTACCTGGTGGAAACTCCTGCATACATGAAAATTAACCAAATCCAAGCTATAATTGAATGCAATTCCCTAAAAACTTATTACCACAAATTAATCGAATTACCTCAAGACTCTTAATGACATTAGGATTTACACCAGCTAGTGTTTCTCTAGAAAATTCTTCATCAGTCATCCATGCAGATTTATTCACTGTATCACATAATTTCAGTTTAAAATTATATTCACATTATTCGCCACATTAATATTGTTCAATGTATAAGATAATTGTAGCATAAATATAAATATATACCTTGCATGACTTTGGGTGGTGGATATTTAAGGAATTGTTCACCATCTGTTCGTAGAATTTCCTTGAGTACTGGCAAAGGGGAAAACTTGCTGAGAAAGTTTGTAGGTAGTGTAATTCCACCAGTATAGAGTTTATCCACTTCAGCAAAATCATCAAACTCAAGAGTTAAGATATTTGAATCAAATGCATCTGTGAGAACAGGCATCACATCTTGTGCTACAGATTTTAGTCCATAAGTTAGAAAATCTGATGACTTCAAGTGACCAAATGCTTCGTCCCTTGGTAGGTAAACAAAATCGCTCCGTTTCTCGCTCTTAGGATCTGTTTAATTAAGTTGAAAGCAAAATTAATTAGCACTAATAACACAAATTAAACATGTTACATGTGAATAAATCAATAATTGACCTTTGTTAGTGGTTGGTCTTCCTGTTCTTCCTCTACGAGGGTAAGGTAAAGTAGATCCTCCAAGAACAGGGCGAGCATATTTTTCATTGCTATCTGGATTCCCCAAATCATTGTAAACATCATAATCATAGATCCTATCATATTCTTTGCGCTCTCCTTTTCCATCTCCTCTTAAATTCTTCAATTCATCTTCCCTGTACTTTACAAGTGGTGCTGGCGTGTCACTTGGAAGATATGTCTGCATGGATGCATATTATGTTTCATTAATTACTTTAATTATTTGTTAATTAATAACTAGTTTAATTTAGTTTAATTACCTTGTTGGAAAAGAAAATGCGATCGGTTTTGTAGTTTTTAGCATTATAAATCCAGGAGTTGCAAACAAAGTGGATTTTGAGATTTGCATGGTTTGGAATGTCTTCAAGAGTCAAAGTAAGGAGGAAGAACTCAGTTTGCATGAAATTCTTGATGTAAAATGCTCCTGGAATTCCCATCTCACCATCATCCCATTCGAAATGAATAGTGAATGCAGATTGCCCTGCTCCCAATGTTGGCAACGAAGATATTATGCCTTCCAAAAACGTGCTCTTTCCAACTTTGCCCTTCCCATTCCCTACAATAATAAAACAAAAATAATCAGAATAACCATCCTCATCAAACTATTTTTTTTTTCTAAAATTCCAGCTGACAAAAAAAAGGTTATATTTCTTATATTTTTCTTCACACAATAATTTATGATTATATTTTTAATATATTTTTTTATATAATAGTATTTTTTAAATTTGTATAAAATTTGGTAAAAG
>NC_029792.2:1480354-1481270 GCF_000816755.2 Arachis ipaensis | reverse complement strand
TAATTTTAGTATACGAATAATATTTAAAAAAAAAATAAAAGGGAGCAACATAACCATCTGGTTTGGTGGCACTAATGAGGTGGAGGGAGACAGAGCGGCCCAAGAAGGCCGTGAGATTATCGATGGTTGAGCCGACGAAGCCGAGGCCTTGGCCGATGAGTCCCTGAGCGCTGGTAAGGGAGTTGATGTCAAGGACGTTCTTGCGCATCAGCACCACCGTGCCCTTAATCTTGTGTCCCCTGTTCACCAGACTTGTCACTCCCGAAAACATCTTCGCAATTTGGCTAAGTAAACATTAACTAATTAATTAAGTAGCTTGTATTGCAAATAAGCAAGGAAATGTGGTACGGTATTTATAAGCTGCGTGTTTACGTTTTGAACGTAATACTCCATTATTATTATGTGCAAGGTGTCATGCAGCCACTGCAACTAACATGCAGAAATTTTTAATTATTTGCACACATGGTGAGACAATGTAGTGTGATGATTACACGTCTTA
The DNA here is from genome assembly GCF_000816755.2 of Arachis ipaensis. Classification (NCBI taxonomy): domain Eukaryota; kingdom Viridiplantae; phylum Streptophyta; class Magnoliopsida; order Fabales; family Fabaceae; genus Arachis; species Arachis ipaensis. The sequence goes on along the minus strand of NC_029792.2, from coordinate 1,480,771 downwards.
AGCATTCAACACTCGTCAACCAACCTCACAAACCACTACTGCATGCCAATGCCCACGTACCTATCTCACCGCATCCAATGCATGCAGTTGTATCGGAACTAGTACTTATGCTCTTCCAATTTATCACACAAAAATGAATGCCAGCCATATTGTGATGATGCAATGCACAGAAACTTTGGTTAATAATAAAAATGCCTTCATTATTTTTATTTTTTTTTTTCAACATGCTGATTTCGATATTTAAATCCATACGCATAGTATTGACTCACAGTATAATGTTAGGGTTAGAAGTTGGAACCATATTAATAATGATATGAATAATATAGAACAAATTTTCTAAAATTAATAAATTGACAAAAATTTAAAATAAAAAATAATTAATATTAAATTTACAACTTCTATATTTATAACTTCTAT
>NC_029792.2:1475944-1480250 GCF_000816755.2 Arachis ipaensis | reverse complement strand
ATTATATGAGTGTTAGAAAATTATTTTAATTTTTTAATTTGTTTGTGGACAATACATATATTAATTGTAATTACAAATTATGTTATTTTAAATTAAATGACTTATATAATAGTGATCTCATTTATTGTTATAAATGCTAAATTGAATAAGTCATTATTACTTTTGATTTGAAATTAAATGAGAATAAAACCGGATATTATCTTTTGTTCTTTAGATAATTATCTTTTTGGATTTTAGATATATTATCTTTTGAACTTTAGATACTAATTTATTTGGATTTTAGGGTTTAATGGGTGTCATGCTCAAATATAAATAAGTTTTCAGGGTTTCGGTCCCCAATATACCAAAGCCGCCTTTGTTGCTCTTTCCCCATCAAAAGAGTTGCAGTTGTTGGGAATATAGAAGGTTTTGGTTGAGAAAGATCGAAAGAACACAAGATCCAAATCCTTCCATTTCTGCCTCTTATGAATAAAGGTATGCTTCCGCATTATGATATATTTTTTATGATATATTTTTTATGACTTAATATGAATTATCTAGGTTAATAAAATTATTTATTCCAACAATGATATAATAGAAGTTAGAGGATTAATAAAATTTATTATTTTTTATTAATAATTAGTTAATAATAGTAAAAATATGAATTGCCAATGAGTAATAGCTCAAATAGCATAGACTTTCCATACTCAATTAAGAGGTTGTGGGTTCTGAGTCTCCTATCTTTTCAAATTTTAAATGGCATAGTCTCCCTATACTTAATTAAGAGGTTGCGGATTCCAGTCTCCATATCTTCGATAAAAAAAAATATAGTAAAAATATGAGTTAAAAATATGTTTAGAATATTATACTAGAATTAGATTAACTAAAAATACTGATTAAAAACAACAAATACTCTTAAACATTTGGTACAGATCCAAATGATATATATCACACATTTTTAACAAATTGAATATTGGGCCAATATATTTGGGCCGGGTCATAGAAGTGTAATTGGGGCGGGAAAATAACAAAAAAGAAAAAAGGGAATTTCAAAAAACGAAGGTGCTGATAGACAGTTACAGTTTGGTTAGTTATTGTTGAGTATAGCGCCCGTCTCTTGAGATTCAATCTCTCACTCCCTGAGACTCATTGTGTGTATATAACTATATATAGCACTCCCTGAGACTCATTGTGTGTATATATAGCACTCAAACACACACACATTTCTTTCTCTCATCGTTTTCTCTCTCTCAGTATAGTTACTAGCAGCGAGTTTAAGAAATTAATTTTATATTTTTATTTTAAAATTATTAATTTAATAATAATTAAAAATAAATTATAAAAAATAAAATATTTTAAATTATTTAATATGTAAAATATTAAAATAAATAAATTTAAATTAAAAAATAAAATTAAAAATATATTAATTTGTTATTATGTGTTTAATATAAAAATTTATTGATATTATTTAAAGATTAGTTATTTATAAATATTATTAAATTTATTTATTTTTTCAATCCTATTTAATTAGAAGTAAATTTAAAAATTTATATCTAAAATATTTTTTATTTCCATCCATAATTCTAATAGATAAAAAAATATATTTTTTCAATTTTATCTTGAACCTCTTTAATTATCTTTAATTTTATTATTTTTTAAGATTATTAATTTTTATTTTGATTATATTGTCTCATCATATTATACATTATTCTTTGTCTCATCATTATTATTATGGTGCCTTGTTTTATTTTTTTTTCTTCTTCTTCTATTCATCCCAATGGTAATTAATTATCACTGTACTATTATTCCAACTTTCATTTTTGTTTATCACTTTGATCCATAACTACCATTGTATTAACTTTCGAGTTATTAAAAATTTGCTAAAGGAATTTTTTTTTCTTAGATTTAGATATCTAGATGTATACCTATTATATAGATCCTTATTATTTGTCAGACTTACTTGTTAAGTCATATTTTATTGTTTTCACACAAAATTTAAGATATCAAGTATTCAGATTTTTTGTTAATCAAATTATAAAATTTGCCAACAATTATAAAAAAATAATATCATACACATGTACTCTATAGAACAGAAAAAAAGACAACATAAGTAGAAATTATGTGTAAAATAAAAAAGTAACTATACAAAGAACAAAAAAAAAATTTCAAAAAGCGAAAGGTGCTAATAGACGGTTACAGCTTCGATTAGTTATTGTTGAGTATAGCGCGCGTCTTTGAAATTCAATCTCTCACTCCCTCAAACTCATTGTGTATATATAGCACTCAAACACACACATTCCCTTCCCTCATCATTTTCTATCTCTCTCTTTCAGTAACTTCCACTTCAATCCCCTGTTATAAGTATGATAATACTTTCCTTTATCATTATATTTTATGCTACGTTTTACTTGATTTTGTTTATTGTACGTGCTTATAGCTAGTTCTACTCATAGATACTGGAAATTCAAGAATCGTGTTACGTACTATCCAAATTAGGGTTCTATTCATGATTACATCTGCTATAATGCAACAATTAAACATGATGAGTTTCCTTTTGTTTTGATTCCTGTATTTGAATAAATTTTATCCCGTGATTTTTTCTGTAGAAGTATTATTATCATACTTGACATGCATGTAAGGGAAATTTTTTGCCGCATTAACAATATGTATAGTATATACTGTATACTTTACTTCTTTAGCTTGTTTTTCTTGATTATTCCATGTGGATTTCACTACTATGATCTTTTGCATCCCCTAACTAAGTATATTAAATCATTATTCTAACTTAGTCAATGACAAAGAAGTCTTATGGCCCATAAATTCAGCTCAACAAAATTCATAAATTCAGTTTTAGTTTTAATTTTTATTATTTTATCTTATCTTATCTTTATTTTACCATCTTATCTTATTTTTACTTTTTTTTCGTAGACAATACTCTATATATATTTAGTTTTACTCTTATAATTCAATCAATCAAAAAATACATACTAAAATATTCTTTATCTTTGGGTACTCTTTTTGTACTCTTTGAATTTTGTCAAGGTACAACATTGTTGTAACTTGCATCACAAGGATGGATCCAAATAAGAAACTAGAGGAAGCAGCAGCAACTTCAGAAATGGATAAGGGCAAGATGGCAGCATCATCAGAAGAAGAACCAGTACCAACTTCAGACATGGATATATCAAAAGAAGAAGAATCATCAGAAGAAGAATCATCAGAAGAAGAAACTGCGGATGCTGCGGAAACCGAGGCCAGATTAATTGCTGAAGCAGTGTTCCAAGAAAAGGTGGCCGAATTAGGAGCCATACGTATGCAAGCACGAAATCTTGTTGAAGAATACAAAATAGGCTTAAAGGTTCTCACAGAGTTGCGGGATAAAAGTTAGTTTCCCGGATAATTAACCAACTACTCACTAATAAAAAACAAAGTTTAATTTCCATAACCATTAATTGTTCTTGTTCTCTTCATCATGTGGCAGCTTTGCGTGAGGCAATCAAATTCAACCGGCCTCCTCCGAAGGATGATAAAGACGGCGATGATAAAGATATAGATAAAGATAAGTAAATTTGTTTGTACTAAGGCTTCTACATACCTGATGAATTCTCTACAATTTTGATACATTACTTGGTCTACGCAATTTTTCACGGAATATCTCTCAGAAGTCTGAAGGATGATAATCATGAGATGAACATGATATATAGTAGTTAATGAATAAATAGTTCCATATGCATATTGGATTTCAATATTTCTAGCATAAATGAAACTTGATGGATGGAATAATGTTGCAATTGTACACTTTTATAGTTTTAGTTGATGAAGTCTTTAGCATGTCATTTGTTGTTTTATCTGCTGGGGCATCATTTATAGGGTAAATGGCAGTATTAAGCCAGCTTGCATCAGAATTTACATGATTAAATCAAACGAAAAAATAAGACATGGATCAACTAAAAGTATGTCTTTATATAATTTGAATCAAATCTATTGGAACTAAAAAGTTTAGTAATTCGAATCAACCATGTTCGAATTAGTGAGGGAGTTTGCAGTGTGAATAGTTCGAATCCCATTGATTCGATGCAAGGTGAAGTTCGAATCAAAATGATTCGAATTATTAATGGGGAGTTCGAATTTATCTTATTCGAATTATGTGTATGTAATTTGAATTAAGCCAATAATAATAATAATAATAATAATAAGGTTTAAATATACTTTATTATATTAGGTTAGATAAAAATTAAACTATTTAAATAAATAATTCAGTGTTTAGAAGTCAAGTCTTAGAATAATTTTTTGGAAATTATTTATAATATTATAAATTCATAATTAT
>NC_029792.2:1468765-1474758 GCF_000816755.2 Arachis ipaensis | reverse complement strand
ATGATTACTATAAAAATTTGTAATGTACTTGTTACTAACCTATCACATAATAAAAATTTTTAAACTTTATAAAATGCAATTTCTTTCGTAGACTTATATTATCGAACTAATACAAATTTGTAATGTACTAGTTGACGATGTCTTTTAAAATTTTAGTTGATGAAAATAATGTATATCATTTACATATACATTGTTATTATAATTGACTACATATAGAAGTTTGGGTAGTTAAAATACATATCCGAAAAGTTGAACAAAGTTTTAGGACTTAATTAGTAAAAATTAAACATGAATGGCCAATGGTGCAAGTATTCAAAGTTGAGGGAAAAAAATTGGTTCTGTCTCTCGGATAATCCGTCCACACTAAAATAAAAAGATGTAAAAAATAAAACGAAATACAAAGAGTAATTATTTCAAGCTCTAGTAACTTTATCCTCAAGCTTATTTCGGCAGTCTAACTAAAATAACAGTTGAAGCTTCTGATCACCTGCTCGGCTGCTCCAGACTTGAGCTAATCCAAAAGTACGTTATTCATTCGAAATGTTCTAGTCCTACCCCGACCATGTTGATTTGAATGCATGTATAATAAATTGCAGTGAAACCTTTTAATGTCCTCCCTATTTTTAAGCCTTAAACTACTTTTCTGTGATAAGTTGCTAATTAAAATAAATTATTATTATTGAAATTTGTCCAAGGTAAAATCATAAGGCATTTAACTTTGTTCCCCTATATTTTGTTCTGGTGAATAATTCTGACTTGCACTTTGTACATTTAACTTGAACCTTTTATTTTCTTTTAGGGTTCAATTAGATTATAGCTTAGCTTCTATTATGCTATGTGTTGATCTTTTTCTTTCTTGTTATACTGGTTTAATTTGTTGCTTAATATTCTCTTATTTGAGATTTTACAAAGAAAAATAATAGGTTGATAAACTACCTTATACATGACATTGCAGGTTCTGGAGTTTCTTTAAAAGAGTTGAGTATAGGTTTAGCTTGTTCTTTAAGGAAGCTTTTGAAAGGGTAAAATATAAGTATTGTTAATATGATTAATTCTTGCTGATGCTTTGGCTAAGTATGCAGCATCTAATTGCATATAGCAATTGAAATCAGTGGGGGAGTTTGAAATAAAATTTTGAGGGAACCAAAAATTTAATATAAAAATTTAATAATAATATTTATATTAAAATAAAATTTATAATTATAGCTAGTTGCTCGATCTACTCTTTTAGAAGCATGTTTTCTTAATTAGTCATTATTATTTGTTAGTTGTACTTTTCCTTCTTCATTCAAGACAACATAGATTTAGTTTAGTAATCAATTTATTTTGGTGCCATCTACTGTAAAGATGCATCTTTACAGGTTTTTGTCTTTTATGGCAAAAAAGCGTCTCACTAAAAAGTGTTGCTTAAAAAAAAAAGTGTTACCCTTAATCGTTAACTTGGCTCTGATACCAATTTTTACCATTTTTATCTAATTTTTTACTAGTCCTTGATGTATATTGTGATTTCATTTTTATAGTTTTCAATCTTGTTTTAGTTTATAATATTCTTTTTTGCATGAATTATTGTATATAAAATCTTTTATCTGTTTGTCTTTTCCTTTAATATAATTTCTCAAATCCTCAAAAACTTCTTTTATTTCTACACTTTCTGTTGTTTCTAAATACCTTCTTAATTTTTCGACTTCATTCTCCATTTTTTCTTTCAACAGTTTTAATTCTTTTAAGTCATAATATGGTTTTCCAGACATTTATAAATTTTTTAAATTTAATTCCAACTTGTTTATATTTATTCTTATTTCTATCCTTTTTATTATAAGGTCATCAATTTCGATCTGAAGGTTATTTAATTCCCTTTTATACTCTTTTATTTTACTTTTTAATTTTTCAGCCCTTTTTCTTTTTATTTTATTTTCTGGTTTTTCAATCTTTTTATGCTTTATTATTTATTTTAAAATTTCTGCAAACTCTATCATCGATTCATCACTATTTTCTATAGATTCTATTAATTTTTCTAGCTCTTCAACTTCTCTTCTTAACTTGTCATAGATTATTTTTAGAGCTTCAAATGCTCTTTGATTTATTTCAGAAAACTGTAAATAATTCAAACGATTTTCTCTTTCAAAGAGCTCTTGAGAGTTTAGAACTATTTTTCCTAAAGGAATTCTTCCTCAAACCATAGAATCGCCTCGGCAGCTTCTTCCTTGCTCTCCTAGCATGTGAGTACTCTTTGCCTCCTGCTTTCTATTTTCTGATACTTCTACAATTGCCTAAGCAACCTATTTATAATAGTTGGGTTTGATGGACAATTCCCATCCTTACCCTTCTTATAACGTCATTGCTTACGTCATTGTTTGCTTATCTTGCACCAGCTACATCGTTGGTGCTTTATGACCTAAGTGCTTACGTCACTATGCAATAATATTGAGAGATGCTTCAGATGTGTTGTCCTCCTCTTTTATCATGTGACCCTCAGATGCATTGTCCTCTTCTTTCATCATGTGAGTTGATTCCGTTTCATTATTGCTTTCTTCAGATAACTATGAGGCACATAGCTGGCATTTGTGGTCTTCTCTGTCTTTTATCAAATAGCAGAGATTCCTCTTTATCCCTTCAGGGAGCTTTTCTAAAAGTCTGGATAAGTTGTAGAATGCTGATTCAAATTCCACCAAGAGTCTCATCTCTCTTTCTTCAATTTCATTTCTTTTGCTGGACACAAGCAAAGTATTTCTACTTTTATAATTAATCCTTGTGTGAGATTCCTTCGTTATTTTTTGAGTTCTTTCAAAGACCCTTGCTAATGTGCTGGCTAGCCTTCCTTCATGACTGTAAATTGTTAAGTCTTGAATCTGATCAATTGGTTGAAAATTTCCTGGGAAGACGGACATGAATATTACTTGGTGTGCTGGAACTAAGCATTCTTCTTCTTTATTAAAAATAGGTTGACTGTTTGTAAATTTTAGGGATATATCCCTTGGATTTACATTGTCAATCATATTTTTAAATCTCTTTACTGCATCAACGAATCCTGCAGGAAACTCACTAATAATTTTTAGATCATTAAAAATTAAAATTGTATCAATTAATCCATATTGGAAAAACTGATAGGTATCAGATGGGGAAGCATCTGGAAATATAACCAGCTTTGTTAGCTGTTCTTTGGCAATAGGATAATATCCCAAAATTGCCCTTTTTTCTTCAGTCCAATTCAGGACTATATTAAGGGTTTCTCTGAGATTTGATCTGCAGACCCTTTTCTTTTCCTTTATTTCAGCCCTTGTAGGGATGTTTCTTATTATCCCTGTTCTCTGGGTTTGGATTGGAGCTTTATCTGCTCTTTTTAAGGTTTGTTCTGGATGAAGAGCTTCATATTCCCTGAATGATTCCTTTGCTTCTTCCAGTGTTAGAAACCCTCCTTTATGAATTATCCTTGATTGATGTGTGAATGGTGCTGCTTTTTCCCAGGCATCATATACTCCTTTCATGGGGCCATTATAAATTACATAATATTTTTTATCTTGGGTGGATTTTTTAATAATTTTAGCAATTGTTTTATTTTCCGAAATTTTTTCTTCACCTGATTTGTCCACCACGCTTGGCTGGCTGAACTCTGATGGTGTTGTTTGTTGTGTTGATTTCATTGCTTCAATGGCCTTCTTGAGGGATTGGATCTGTGTCCTTATTTGCTAACAATGCTTGCATTTTTCGAGTTCTTGCTCATATTTTTTAATTTCTTGATCTAATGCGTTGTAGACGAACTCCATTCTCTTGTTAATGTATCTGCAATAACATTTTTGTCACCCTTAATATATTCAATTTTTATTGGATATTGTAACAAAAATAATTGCCATCTTACCAATCGTCCATGATTATAATCAACTTTTAAATTATATCGTATAAAATCTGTTAAGTAACTTGAATCTGTCCTTAATGTAAATTCTCTGGTTAGTAAATCAATTTTCCATTTCTTAAGAGATTTAATTGCTGCTAGAGTTTCCTTTTCATGAGTGGTATATCTTTGTTCTGTTGGAGTAAAAGTCCCTGAAATATACCTGTAAAGTAATTCCTTTGGGGAATATTTAGAATCTAGTGATTCTTTTTCTTGTTCTAAACTTTTTATAGCTTTCTTAGCTTTTAGACATCCCGACCAGGTTATGTCTGAAGCATCTGTTTCCACTATTAAGTAGTCGTTTTCTTCTGGAATATAAAGTTCTGGAAGTTTTTCATCTATGATCTATAATATTTTTTCCAAAAAATTCTTTATATAGAATCATCATTATATACAATATCTTATCATAAGCTGATGTTTTTGTTTCTAATTCTTCTATTACTTGATTTTCTATTGATGTCATATAATCTCTTATAGTTCCTTTAGTATGAAATCCTATGTAATTCCAAATGTCTCTTCCAGACAATTCACTAAGTTTTGGATTAGTAAAGGCTTCTAATAAGAAGGAATTCAACCAGTTTTCGAAAATTTCTTTTTCATTCTTTTTACAATCTAAATCGAGCATTCTATTTCCTTCCATTTCCTGGATTTTAGGGATGTATTTTGATGGTATTTTTGTATATTTTGAATCTTTATTTATAAACCCTTTTTTAAAGGCATAATTATCAAAAACTGTTTCCCATTTAAATTGAGATTGATTATCTTTAGATGTTCCAGCTTCATTTTTTACTTGTATTGGAATTGCTGGTTCTTCGTCACTTGAGTAATCTAGGATGTGTTCTTCATTTTCTATATTTTCAGAATTTACTAATTCTTCTTCTATTTGAAATCCCTGTTCCATAACATTATTTTCTTGAGCCATTTTTAATTGTTTAAAAAGCATTGTAACTTCTTCTAATTTTTCTTCAATATTCATAATTTTAGTGGTGGTTTTACTTTTAAATCTGTTATGTTGATTATATTTTGGAAATTTTTTTCTTCCTTATTTCTTTGAAATTTTATGGATACTAATATTTCTTCAAGCATGTCTACTATAGAATTTAATTGTGGGTTAAAGGTATGATAAAGATGTGGTGAATCATTTCCATGGTAACATTTTTTAGAAATTCCGTGTGAGAAATAAGTTTTTTCAGGTTTTTGGAGTCCTTCAATAAAACTTATAGTAAAATAAAGATTTTGAGAAAAATCATTTTGTATTGATTTTAAGAATTCGGTGTCATTACAGTTAACATTAGTTAAAATCATTAATTTTTGATCTATTAATTTTGATAACTTAATTATTTCTTCTCTTAAATCTTTTAATTTACTTTTTTCCATTAGGTGACACTTTTCTTTACGAAGAGTTATGGTTTTAAATGAAAAGTGTGGCTTTAAGATGTATGGTATGAATTTTGCCACATAAGCACATCTATAAATTTATATATGTACCCTATATTTCACCATTTATTTTTATCCCTTCTTATGTTGATTATTGTAAAATTACATATAGGTATATAACATTATTGTTTTTCATATTCAATTTATCAGGTCATATCTTCTTTTGAAAGATAAAATGAACATATCTTTTAATTTGTTGTTAGTCTTATCTTATATCTATTTTAAATTTAATTAATCATATCTCACATTTTATATATAAATATAACAAGAAGAAGAATCTAATTTCCATGTATTTGTTTTTAGTTATATATTGTCACATTATTAAAAACAACTATTTGTTTACATTGAATTCTTTTAGTTCTTTTTTACATAAATTCTCAAAAAGATCGAAGAAAAATAATTACAACAAAAACATACAAAAATTTAATGTTGTTTGGTACATTCTCTTTTTAACATTTAAAACTAAATTAGAGAATCAAAGTTATAATCTAAATAAAATTCGTAATTGATTAATTACGGATTTTAATGCATTTTTCTTTTATTTAGAACGCAACATCAGATATATCGTTTTCAGTTTAATTAATCTAATTCAAAAATATCACAATTTTGTTACCTAATTTCAAATAACATATTTTAGAAAATCTATTTTATTTTAAATTTATTGATA
>NC_029792.2:1465324-1468758 GCF_000816755.2 Arachis ipaensis | reverse complement strand
TTATATCTTTTTATATATCTTTTTTGACTTTAATCTTATTAATTTATTATATGTCTCATGTCTAATCTATAAATATAACAATAAAAAGAATCTAATTGTATTCAATCATATATTGTTTTATTATAATCATCTAGAGGTGTATATATTTGATTGGAAGATCATATAATTATTTTTTAATATCAAAATTAAACATCTAGAAAAAAAAAGTATACAAGGGTCAAAAGAATACTATAAAAGCTGATTAGCTGAATATACAAAAAGCCTAAAAACAAAAAAGACATTCACTCTGATCTCTGTGTTCTCTTCCGCTTTCTTCCTTAACTCCACGGCCGCAGATCCGAGGAGTTTGGGAAACCCCTCTCTCACTCTTTCAATCTTCATTCTTCTCTCTGTTCTATTCATCTGACGCTTCTGTTTTTTCAACACTATCATCAGGTAAATCAACTCTCGTTTTTTATCAATCCGCGTTTTTAATGATTGTTTGTTTCTTTGTAATCGTGGCCGAAGCTTAATCCGATTTCTTTTTTTTTCTTCCGAAAGTTATTGTCTTTTGACCAATCCACATCCCATTGTTCATTCTCCTATTTGCTCTTCTCTTGCGATTACTAGTTATTTTTTATATAATACTGGAATTTATTGTCAAAAGTTTATTCTTTTTAAGATTTATTGCATGCCCAGATTAGATTTTTTAAGATTTAGAATGTAATCTATGTCGTAGCCATTACTCTTTGTTCTTCTACTTTTCATGCAATATACTGTATATATTTTTTCACTCTATGCTAAAGGTTGAATTTTCATGTACTTGTCTGTAATTTTGATGTCTTTCAAATTAACTACAGGCTTTCTGCCGATGGGCAAGAATTCTTCACCTCATATGATGAAGTCTATGATAGTTTTGATGCAATGGGATTACAAGAAAATCTTCTCAGAGGCATATATGCTTATGGTATAGTAGCAGATGAATGTTCCTTTGTTACTTCCTTTAAGTTCTTATTTTATACTGGTCTATCAATGTCTTAATTACTGTCTTATTTTAAGATCTGATGCATTGTTGTTGTGCTCTGCAATATTTAACCCATTGAAATTATATTCTAAAATTTGTTTCAATGTCATGCTTAACTCTTAGACAAAATCATGAGTGATATGTTTTTTTTCTAAAAGGTTTTGAGAGGCCTTCTGCAATACAGCAAAGGGGAATTGTTCCTTTCTGCAAAGGTCTAGATGTGATTCAGCAGGCTCAATCTGGAACCGGCAAGACAGCAACATTCTGTTCCGGAATTTTGCAGCAGCTTGATTATGGAGTGGTTCAGTGTCAGGCTTTGGTTTTGGCACCAACAAGGGAGCTGGCACAGCAAATTGAGAAGGTTATGCGAGCACTTGGTGATTACCTTGGTGTCAAGGTTCATGCTTGTGTTGGTGGGACAAGTGTTCGCGAGGATCAGCGCATTCTCCAGGCCGGTGTCCACACTGTTGTTGGCACTCCCGGCCGTGTTTTTGACATGCTGCGGAGACAGTCTCTTCGCCCAGATTACATAAAGATGTTTGTTTTGGATGAGGCAGATGAAATGCTTTCTCGTGGTTTCAAAGACCAGGTTTGCGCTTAATTTGTTTCAAGACTTTAAAGTGCATGTTTTTTTAAGGCTGCATTTTGTTCTGTTTCAAAACAGAACAAGACAGGATATTGAGAACATGAGACAAAGAGAGACACACAAATTAATGTTTTTGTATTTTGTTTGATGGTAAAATAAGTAACAGATAGAATAAATTCTGAATTATACAAAGGTACACTAATTAAGTGTATCATGATACAATGTTAGTGTCCATGATTTCGTGTCTTTATGTCTTTGTTTCAGTATCTCGTGCTTATAAACAAACGCATGCATTATATTTCTCTTTCTATAAGATATCTAAAATCTTGTTCTTTGATGATTGAAAAATGCAGATCTATGACATCTTCCAGCTTCTACCATCCAAAATTCAGGTTGGAGTGTTTTCTGCTACCATGCCACCAGAAGCCCTTGAGATTACAAGGAAGTTCATGAATAAGCCAGTGAGAATCCTGGTTAAGCGAGATGAATTGACCCTTGAAGGTATCAAGCAGTTTTATGTGAATGTTGAGAAGGAAGAATGGAAGCTAGAGACACTCTGCGACCTTTATGAGACTCTGGCCATCACACAGAGTGTCATCTTTGTGAACACAAGGCGCAAGGTGGATTGGCTCACTGACAAGATGAGAAGCAACGATCACACCGTTTCGGCCACACACGGCGACATGGATCAAAACACTCGCGACATCATTATGCGCGAATTCCGGTCAGGCTCATCGAGAGTTCTCATCACCACTGATTTATTGGCTAGAGGCATAGATGTGCAGCAAGTGTCTCTGGTTATAAACTATGATCTGCCAACTCAACCTGAGAACTATCTTCACCGCATAGGAAGGAGTGGAAGGTTTGGAAGGAAAGGTGTTGCTATAAACTTTGTGACTTTGGATGATGCAAGGATGCTTTCTGATATTCAGAAGTTCTACAATGTCAATGTAGAAGAGTTGCCATCAAATGTTGCTGATCTCCTCTGATAACTTCATTTTTTTCTTCTTAACTCATCAGATCTTTTATTTTTATAAGAGTTTCTTTTATTGTTTTTTTTTTTACAAGAAAAAATTTTGTCTAGAGTTCATAAATATCTTGTTCTATTTATATACCGGATTCTATAATTTTTTGTTCTATTATTTTATTATAATGGTGTTTTATCTTGTCTGTCTTTTTTTTTGTCTTTTATGATTTTGGACTAAGAATTTCAAATTCACTCATTTCGTAAGTTGGGAAAGGTGGGTGAGACAAGTGACGTTAAGTCATGGTTAAAAAGTTACATGTCAACATAGATTCAAACATGTTGGGATTAGAGATTTTTATAGAATAAGAAACTTGAGTGACATATTTCAAAAGGTGAACATTAAATCAAAAGCCGAAAGACAGTTTAAATAAAAGGAGAACTTGGGAATAATTGATAGAAGTAATGCGTATGTAATAATTAGCTTAATTTGTACATAGACTACAATGCCGGAGAGAATTAACTAAAGAAAATTTTACTCTCCTTTCTGGATTGAGACTAGTAAGAACAATCTTAAAAAACCCTATTAACATGAGAATCTAGTTATTGAAGAAAAAAAAAAAGACTTTCAAGTTTGATGATTATCTAAGAAAATTATTCGATATGCCGATTAAGAGAAGGAAATTATTACCGAACTTTATATTATTAATTTATTATCATGCCTGTAAGTAACTCTCAAAGTCTCTACATAGTATATAACTAGAAAAATGTCTTACGATGTAAACGATCACCAATCAGTTGGTTAATCATTTGACGACTTTCTCATTATTGGTGCCTGATGATGTTTTTTTTTTCCAAATTCATGGATCAACGTAATTGTT
>NC_029792.2:1464957-1465273 GCF_000816755.2 Arachis ipaensis | reverse complement strand
CAGACATTTTAAAATATCCAAATTTGAGATAACAACGATAAATTATTTTTAATATTTATAATTTATGAACACAGTAAAATTTAAAAAACAAAAGCAAAAGCATGAGACATTGAGCTAGACAACATAATAGAAAAGACGAAAGGACGTTAAAGGACAGGTGAAGTAAAACAAAGAAAATACAAACAGTATTAACAGAAGCCTTTCTTTATGGGCAAACTTTGCCGGGAACCCAACTAGTATCTTTGTTGTATACTTACTTATAGTGACGACTCCAAACATGTTGCAGCTTTCCATAAACAATATGCATTCGGTATTT
>NC_029792.2:1451088-1464302 GCF_000816755.2 Arachis ipaensis | reverse complement strand
GAATGTACTAATAAGATAGATGATTGAGAGTAACAGCTTTTACTACTTTACCCTCTCCTCATTGAGATTCAGGTTCTCAAATCCTCTGAGAGTTGACTCAAAATTCCTTATGTTTGATGTGGCTATGCCAGAAGGTGCCCGGGTGTGCTCAGAAGAGATGATAGGTGAATTCTTCTGGGCACCAGATATTTTCCGGAGTGCTCCTGGATTTGCATCCAGGGTCTGAGAACGGGAGTGTTCAGTACCACTGCCAACTACCGCTTCACGACCGCCTGAGAAAGCCACTCTTCTTGTAGATCCACTTGACCGAAAGAAATTAGAACTAGACAACTGCATAAAACATACAAATCCATAAATAGCATGAAAACTAGTTGGAATACAAAGAGATAACCTTGTTTAAGTGCCATCGGCAGACAATGATACAACCAGATCGTGTAATCATTTTCATGTATTGGATATCATGAACTAAACATACACTGGCCAATACATTTTCTTTAACTACTATATTAATTTTGCGACTCAATGCGACAGGTTAAGTTCACAGAGAGATAGATAACTTTTCTAACACAAAGCTGACCTCTGAAAAATGTTAACATTAACTGTTTAGCAATTAGCATAATACAAAAAAAAAGGAAATACATTATAATCCTGGCCATGACCAAAAGAAACAAAGCTAAAAAAATACATTATAATATCTTTTTCACTTTGGAGAAATGAGAAATAACTCTGTCTTTCCATCAAAACTTATCAATGTTCTTAATAAATATTTGTTTTTTTCTTTTTTCGTCTGCGAATACTTCGGAGAAATGAGAAATAACTCTTTCTTTCCATCAAAACTTATCAATGTTCTTAATAAATATTTGTTTCCTTTTTTCTTTTTTCGTCTGCGAATACTTATTTTCTTAAACAGTTATTTTGTCAAGTATAATAATCAGGCAAAAAAATCAACTAAATTTCAATGCATAAATATACACAATCCATCAACTTCCGACAAGAAATATTCACAGCTCACAGGAATAAGACACCCCATAAATAAATGCTCATACCATCCCATCTTTGGATCTAGTAGTGTCATTTGCAACAGGGGCCTTTTGTCTGGATAAGTTTCCATCATTTGCAATAGGTCCAGAGTGCCTTCTACGAGTAGGATCTGATGAAGACAAACCAGTATGCCTACCATCTTCTCCACCTACAGAGAGTTTGCTGTTAGAAATAAAAAAGGCACAGAGCAGGGGATGTAGGAAATATAATTAGCATCTAAAGAGAAACTACAACCCCTTTGTTGTGTGAAGTTGGATAACGGGCTACACTCTATGGAAAAAAAAAAAACGACATATGGAACTGTAAAAATAAAAAATAAGAAAAAGGGGAGAGAAAATTTTACCCGAGTGTCTATCAGCATTCAAAGCAGCTGGTGGCAAGCCAGAACTTGGCCCTGGAGGAAGACCCTGCAAATATGACTTCAATAAGATAACCTAAGCTTGACAATCAAACATCTATTACCACCAGATAGCAAATCACTTACAACAGGACGAACGGGAGGAGAGGCAATTTGAGATTGCTGATATTTCAAGATGGTCCAATCAAAGACATAATCAAACTGGAATCCTGCAGTAAGATGAGAACCACAACCCAAACAGAGATGGCATGTTAACATATGACCATCAAGTTAAGTTATCAAAGGCTGAAGTCAATCCAAAGGTAAAGTATAGATAGATAAAAAGAAGAGCATAAACCTTCACGAATGAAAAGGTCACGGAAAAGCCTTTTCAAATAAGCGTAATCTGGTTTATCATCAAATCGCAGTGACCGACAGTAATGGAAATATGAAGCAAATTCTGAAGGATAGCCACGGCAGAGAGACTAACAAAGAAGCAAGCTACATTATGCTATTGAGAAAAGGGAGGGAATTACATGATATGCACCAAAATACTACAGTATCAAAGTTTTACCTCAATGGAAGTAGAAACTTTCTTCTCACTAATTTTATCATACTTCTGCTTCTTAGTACCAGCTTTCAATCCCTGCCATGGAAGACTGCAGAAACACCAAGTGAAACATTAATGAAGATCAGGCGATAAAGAGAGGCAAGATAAACGACAAAGATAAACAATTACCTTCCTCTCAAAAAATACATAAGAACAAATCCAAGTGACTCTAAGTCGTCCCTACGGCTTTGCTCTAAAAATGCATGAAAGAACAATCACAAAAGTAAGAATAAATTGTCAATAGCAATTAAAAGGCAAGACAACAGATCAAAGGCTCACCAATTCCAAGATGAGTATTCATGCTAGCATATCTTGCAGTTCCAGTCAAATTCTTATTCTCTCTGAAAAGGATGACAAGTTAAATCCAGAAAACAAAAACAGAGTTACAAATAAAAGAATTTAAATTTGGCTGATTGTCTATATAAAATTTGTAGAGTTGATTCGTCGATTTCAAGACTTCACAATGAAGCATATTTTGGTCATAAAACATAAAAGCTGCTACTCTTTTACTTGGGAAATAATTATCTCCAAATAGTCTCATAAATAACTAAAAACATTGCATCAATTTTAGATATTGAATTTGACATTCTCAAAATTTTAATCTTAACACGATTAAATATCAAACTTGTTACTAACCCAACCATGGTATACAAATTTGGAAACATTAACAATGACACAAAAGTACCTATATGGAATATGCTGATGGGTAGAGCTGTCTCTGTATTTCTTAGCAAGACCAAAGTCAATGGCATACACCTATAAAAGAGGTTAATATGAGGAGGATACATCCAAGAGAAGGCAACCTAAAAAAAAAGGAAGATCATTTGACTAATACTTGATTTGCACGCCTCCCTAAACCCATGAGGAAGTTGTCTGGCTTGATGTCCCTATGTAAAAATGATTTGGAATGAATAAATTCAACCCGATTTATCTGCAAGTAGTCCAAGATTGCACATTTTAAGAAAACTGGTTAATCTAAATTGGGAAGAATACTAAGACAAAACAATAAATCCTACCATCTGATCAGCAAGCATGAGAACAGTTTTCAGGGACAATTTCCGACTACAGAAATTGAATAAATCCTCGAGGCTAGGACCCAGCAAATCTATAACAAGGACGTTGTATTCTCCCTCAACACCAAACCATTTCAAATTTGGGATCCCAGCTGCAAAATAAAAGCATTATTAACGCAGAGTAAATTGAAGGATATGGTAAGAAACAAGATTCAAACGATATAAACTTCAGTAAGATTGGAAATTACTTCCTCCTTGAAGTATTTTGTACAGCTTTGATTCATACAACAGCTGAGGATGCTTGGTTTTGATACTTTCCTAAATCCAAAGGCAAAGGCACAAATTATTTAGTTAAAAATAAATCCCTAATCCAGAACAATCAGAACAGTTCTTTAATAAGTTAGTTATCATCAATGCATTATGAAAAATACAAGCCTGAGCCGATAAATAACCAAACACATGTCTATTACTTGGAATCATGTAGCACCAAAGCACCATGAGACACGAGCGGATCAAACAGCCTAAGGCACACATATAGGCGCCTGTGACTACACATTAACTCCATTTCCAAAAGCCAACCATATATGAATTGTTCTCCAAACTCCAAACTCTACCACTGATCGTATCAACTAAGCTGCCTTCATTACTTCAATTTTTCACATTTTCAGTAGAATTAAACCTAAATCAATAGTTCTGCAACCACTACCACTAAATAGTACACAGTAAACATGACCTAAAATGAGCTAGAAATCACAAAATGATGAAAATAAAGTTCTGAGTTTGGAAATTCAGAATTAGAGTATGTCAGTAATAGTACTCACAAGCTTAATTGCAACCTCTTCATTGGTCTGAACGTTAGTCCCTGAACAAACACAATAAAAAAAAAAGTAATTAGAGGGAAAATGAACAAATAATAAAAGTAAACAAAGCAAAAATGGAGAAAAAGTGAGGAAAAAGAGTAGACCGAGATAGATCTCCCCGAATGATCCGCTACCGAGCTTGCGGCCAAGACGGAACTTGTTGGCAATGCGAGGCTCCATCGGATTAAACCCTGGCAGAGCAGAATTGAGAGAAAAGGGGTAAAGGTGAAGGGCAATATTGGAATTATGTCTGAAGAAACCTTCCTCTCTCGCCAACCACCACCGCACCAAACGACGCTGTTTCGCTCCCATTTATAATTGATTATTACTAATTACTAATTACTAATACTAATCATCTTTATACACGTTCAATTCAATTCTTAGGCCCTTCTTTTCTCAAAAAATATACTACTTTATATCTAAATTTTATTTCTTTCCCAAGGGCCAAAGCTATTTTTTTAAGACAGGTAATGTACATTAATATTATAATTTTTTGTATTTTTTAAAATTATAAAAAATTAAAATTAGAAAAAAAAGTAAAATATACTTTTTATACTTAAAAGTTTGACAAAAGTTTTAAAAATATTTTTAAATTTTATTTGTTTTAATTTTGTCCTAAAAATTTTCAATTTACATTAAATATACTCCTAACGGCTAGTTTAAAAAAAATTAAAATCAATTCAACAACAATTTCATAAGAACAACCTTCGTCACAAGTAAATCAAGTATAATTTTCATGCATTATTGTTAGATTGGTCTTAAATTTTTTGAAAATTTAGCCATCGAGACCTCGACAGTATATTTGATGTAAATCAAAAATTTTTAGGATAAAATTAAAACAAAATAAATTTTAGAGATATTTTTAAAATTTTTGTCAAATTTCAAGAACAAAAAAAAGTATACTTTACTTTTTTTTTTAATTAACTTTGAGAAAAAGACAGTTGTAATTAGCAGTTAGCATACTATTGTTCTTCATATCGCCTATCAAAACTGTCTCGAGCATTCGGAAATTCAGAGGTCTAAGGTTTTTCATTTTATAAATATATACTAATTAAATTTTTATTTTATTTGTAATTTAGATCAACTACAAGAGTTGTGATAGCAAGGTAGTAACATGCTGCAGGCAAAAGGAGTAACACACGCAAATCATAACGAGGATAGTAACAAGCATAACCAACAAATATAACTAATAGAATTGATGTCTATTACACTGTGTGACATTGATAACAGAGACGTCTATGAATTGAACCTTCCTTTTTAAATTTCTCTTTGAATTTTCTCTCTTTCTATTTTTCAATTTTTTTTTTTACTGTGTGATTTTGTGCAGGTTGAACTAAACTACCATTATAAATTCTCAATCCTTTCAGTTTTAATATTGTACTTCTATATATACTACTAATAATTTTATTTATGATTTTTCTATTATTACATATTCATACAAGTGATTTTTGCTTAATTTTAGTAAGCATCTGTATCAAATTAAAAATATTTAAATATATAAAGTTACTAATTACTAATACTAAGCACCCTTATACACACATTCACTCCCATTTATAATTGATTATTACTAATTGTACTCCTATATATACTCCTATTGATTTCATTTGTGATTTTTTATTATATATTCATACAAGTGGTTTTTGCTTAATTTTAGTAAGCACCTATATCAAATTAAAAATATTTAAATATATAAAGTTACTAATTACTAATACTAAGCACCCTTATACACACATTCACTCCCATTTATAATTGATTATTACTAATTGTACTCCTATATATACTCCTATTGATTTCATTTGTGATTTTTTATTATATATTCATACAAGTGGTTTTTGCTTAATTTTAGTAAGCACCTATATCAAATTAAAAATATTTAAATATATAAAGTTACTAATTACTAATACTAAGCACCCTTATACACACATTCACTCCCATTTATAATTGATTATTACTAATTGTACTCCTATATATACTCCTATTGATTTCATTATTAATTATCTGTTTAAAATTATTTTATACCAATTAAATTTTTATTTTATTCGTAATTTAGCTCAACTATAAGAGTTGTGATAGTAAGGGAAGCAACCCACGCAAATCATAACGAGGATCGTAACAAGAATGACCAACAAACATAACTAATAGAATTGATGTCTATTAAGCGGGCGTGACATTGACAAGAGAGACGTGTGTGAATTGTAAGCCTTTCTTTTTAAATTTCTCTCTGAATTCTCTCTCTTTCTGGTTCTTGTTCTTTCTTCTGCTCAGTAACTTTGTGCAGGTTGAGTCAGATTACCATTACAAATTCTCAATCTCTCAGCCTCAATATTGTACTCCCATATATATTTCTATTAATTTCATTTGTGATTTTTCTATTATTACACATTCATACAAGTGGTTTTTGCTTAATTTGAGTAAGCAGCTGTATTAAGTTAAAAATATTTAAATATATAAAGTCGGCGAATCTCTTGCTACTCATAAAATTATAGGTTATATTTATACTCTATTTTGTTATAAGATATTTGGATTAGTTAGATGTAAAACTTAATTGACGTGGATTTAAACACCTTATTTACTATTTTAAAAAATCTTCTATGCAAAAAAATGAGTGTTGCAAAAACAAAAAAAAGACACGAGTAACACCCTACAAATGTGACTTGAGTAACAATTAACAATTGACAATTAAGCATCATCTGATTCATTATCGATGAAAGCAAATTCTGAGGGATAGCTAGCCAGCATGCACAAAGAGACTAACAAAGAAGCAAACCACTTTCTATTATGATAAAGATACAGTTTACAATATGGAACCAAAATACCTATATATATATATATCCAAGTTTTACCTTAGATGGAAGTAGAAACTTTCTTCTCACTGATTTTCTCATATGTTTGCTTCTTTTTAGAAATAAATACCAAGCAAAAAAGTTATTAAGATGAGGTTACCATAATAATAATCATATATAACAAAGGAAAAAAAGTGCAATGTAACAAAGAACATGAAGAATTGATTAAAAGGCAAGAAGATTGATTAACACTTTTTAACATGTATTACTCTTGTTTTTTGGCGGAAAAGATTATAATACATATATACTTTGTCTAAAAGTAAAAAAAAGATGTAAAGTGTATCAAGTGATACAAATATTTGTCATCTAACAAAAGGCAAGAAAATTGATTTAAAAAAAAAAGATGAAGTGAGAGCTACCCATTCCAAGATGAGCATTCACACTAATGTATAATAATTCCTACCAACCGTATAAACTTTGATATTTTGAGCAGTTAAATGTTTTCTTTCATAAAATGTGATGGACAAGATTTTGATGACAAATTAAAACTATACTATTTTAAACAATTGCGTATTTTGAGATTTTGTTTTATTAAGAAAGAGCATCTTAGCACATATATATAAGAATAAGAATTAGATTAGATGAGAAGGGAGTACATTTTGGTACATTAATATGTTGGACCTAATATATTCCTAAATTTACTCTGCCATAATGGATCACTACTTAGCTTCATTTCTTCAAGACGACTTGAAACATTTGGGGAGAATTACAGGTTGATCACTCAGAATGCAATTCACTAACATGTTGACTGTTTCTTCTACATAAATATGTTACATACAAAACGGCTCCATTCCCCCCTTGAAGCAAACAATGCAAACATGTAAAGAATTTGAATGAGGCTAAGAGCAAAAACTAAAGAACCCAACCCCGCAGAGCCTGAAAAGAATTGAAAAACTATTAAAATTATATATTATTATGTGTAAGTTGGTGATGGAACCCCCAATGCAGATTGCTTCTTCTGCAGCCTCCCTTTCAATTGTCTAATCTTGGCTTCCACTCTTGCCGTGAATCCGATCTTCGTTTCTTGTCTCGCCTTGGAGCTCTCCCTCGTCCACATGTGTCGATCTTCGATATCCTTCTTGTAGTACTTGATTTCTTGGATGATGTGATGATCCATGGGATTAAAACATCTTTGGAAGGATATGTGGGCAAGATAAGGAAGAATGCATGCAACTGTTACCAGAAGTGTTGCTGTCCAATAAATAGGAGCCGGAGCAAGAACTTCAATCAATATCTGGTAGGCAGTCTTGGAATATTTCGGAGGAAGCACGCCATATAGCAAGAGAAAGAGGTACCATGTGGCTATGCTACCCCACACAAAGAGGTGTTGGATCCATGTGAAATGGCTCATTGTCAACGCAATCTGACAGTTGACAGCGCAGATGATGCAAGTGAACATTGTTGTACCGACGGCAGCCATATCCGCAGTTTGGCCATTTATCCGGAATGCTTGATCATAGAAGATGATTATAACTAGGAAGAAAATAATGAGAGACGAATAGAGACCATTGCCCATCCATCCCAATATTCTATACCAGTCAAAGAACAAATTTTTGGGTCCTTGTTGATATAGTGCAGGAAACTGGAAAGAGAAACAGCTCATAAGAATAGGATCTTCCAAACACGGATGAAAATATGGACTATATTGGAGGCAATTCAAGAGAACAAACCTGTAAGCAAACTTCTGATGGAACATCTTGTTCAAAAACTCCAAGTGAGATGACAGGCAATGATGTGAGAACAACATTGAACAATATCATGTACCAGTCATCATAAACCGATTGACCAGAGAATCCCGCAAAGGCCTCAAAATAGAATATGGTGAGCCCAAATGCTATATTTTTGTAGAAGAAATAGCATATCTGGCATGCATAAAAGAACATGGTAGAGGAGAAATTAGGAAAATATTTAATAGAAATACAATATGCTAAAGACATTACATGCTTTACTATCCATGCACAGGATGGACAGCAGACGAGTCGGTCAAGATATCCAACTTCTGACTGAAGACTAAGATTCAAGATGAATATTAGTCAATAATTACCATTTGTGCAATTCTCTTGTAACACCAGTGTCCATGGATAACCAGAAGCCTCTCCAAGAACCGAAATTGAGCAATAGAAAAGTCACTAGCCATCACAGCCTGAAAGAGAATTTCCAAGCTTCAGTTCAACAAACTTCCAGAAATGTTAAATACTCCAAAACAGATAAATTGTGTGTTCTTATGGATGAAAATAGCAATTAACGAGTCTTAACTAGACTAATATACATAAGGTTCATAATGTAATTACTGAACTGGGTAAGAAGCATATGGTATAGCGTCAGGAAAAAGAGTATGTTACATTAGATATCATATGTAGTGAAAGTTGTCTGATGCATATAATTTTTTGAAAGAAAAGAAAGCAGTTACTGACCTGCATACCTTCAACCCCACTGATTCCCACACCAATATCTGCTTCTTGAATCATACCAACATCATTGGCACCATCGCCTATTGCTAAGGTGGTCTTTCCAGTTCCTTCTTTCACTAACCTTGTCACCTGATGCCAAAAGAATACAGGATTAAGATACTAAAAAACAGTACACGGCCAAGCTTTCTGCTCCTTCAGTTGTCACTGTAAAAGCATTAAGTTTGAATAATCTCAACCTACAGGTGTGTAGTTATGCACAAACAAAACATACCACGTATCCATAACTAGTTTTTCCTGTCTAACATAAAAGCATTATAGTTTTGCACAATTTTTACTCCACTAATTGAACAAGTAACATCATTTATAGTGATCAACTATTGAAATGCGCTATAAAATAGCCGAAATAGAGCCCAACAAGGTACAGATGAATAAACAAATAAAAAGATGTCTTACCAATGCCTTTTGCTTGGGAGACACACGACAGCAAATGACAGATGCACAGTCAACAGCTAATCCCAAAAACTGATGCTTCATGTCATCTTCTAAAGCATATGTTAGAGTTTTCCCATCAATAATTAATGCAAATGCAGCATGGGGATCCTTCTCCATATTTATCATTTGTGCGGCATTGGTGATTTGATTCAAGATGTTGCCCTTGACCACCTGCGGGATTACAAGGACTAGGTCTATATCAGATGAAACCCAATGTCCACAAGTTAAAGCGAATTTATTTACTCTATTGAAATGAAGTTAAAAAATAAGAAGTACCTCTAGGCGATCATTGGTTACTGCATCTGAATCCAGAGTAATACAGATTTGCTTCATGCCCTGTCGAAGCAAACTACAAGCAAAACTGCACCACAGAAACAAAAATTTATTGAGCTCATGTATAGAGATATGTTAACTTCAACCTGAATCATTTCAAGAAAAAAATGGAAAAGAGTCATGCAGCTATTTAATTTGCAATAGACAGACCCAATGTTGATTGCAGTTTCCATCTTATCTCCTGTCAATACCCAGATCTTGAGACCAGCTTGAGCAAGTTTATCAATACACTGAGGCACCTGAAAGAGCGACCACATTTGAGTGTTTGAAAAATAGAAAAGCATAAAATAATGATGACTACAAAAGAAGATGCAGCCTACCCCTTTCTGCAGTTTATCTTCCACAGCAGTTGCACCAATAAGAATCAACTCCCTTTCCATAAGATCCGATACCTCCTCAAGCAATGCCTCTCTGTCAGTCCCAACAGCAGTCCTGGCTTTATGAAACTCATTGTTCCACTCAGTGTACTCTTGCTCATTAAGCCTTTTGTAAGCAAGAGCAAGTGTTCGCAAACCATTTTCTCCATATTCATTAAGGTGCCTAGTAGTAGCCTCCAAATACATTTTTCCATTCTCTGACAATCGATCAAATATAATGCTGCAAGAACAAGCAGGGGAAAAAAGGATGTCAAGTTTAAAGATAAATGCTGAAAATCTTTTCACGCCGTAATTGTGTGTTTATGTAAGCAACTTCTCTCGAAATAACACGTTGCTGCGATTATATACCCAAACTCCCTTCCCAGACCCTCGTAAGGCTGGATGCTTGTGCATCGGCTGTCCAACATAGTAACTGAGAGAAAATTAAGTGAGCTAACCTGTCTGCTCCTTTGCAGAAAAGAATAATGTTTCCCTCCTCATCACGAACAATCACGGACATTCGCTTTCTTTTGCTAGTAAAATCTAGCAAATTCAATATTTTATACTCCCTGTATAATTGACCCAAAACAAATAAAATCAGGCTAAGAAAATGCAACATAAGTCACACTCAAATAACAATTGAAAGAATTCTAAAGCAAAAATCAAAGTTGGAAAGCAGGAAAAAAAAAACAAAATACATTCTATCCATGTCACCTCACCTTTCAACCACTCCTCCTGAGGCAGAAAACTTTTCACGTACAACAACAGTCGATTGAGTTCTTCTAAAAAACTCAAAACCAAATTCTCTTGCTGCTACAAGAAAAGCCCCTTCATCGGGTGACTCAGCTTCATATGTACAAATGCCAGTCTCCTCATTCACCTCAGGAATGGCAGTATGGCAAACTGATAATATCCGGAAAAACAATAGCATGATATCTGCTTTGGGATCTTTCAACCAGTTACCATTCATGAGGCGGCTGTCTTCAAAACCAAACCCCTTTATTGCAGGCCTTTTATCCTCATCTCCTTTGGAAGTTACAACAGTCTCAAGTTCAATTTCTTCTGCTCTTCTAACATTTTGTCGTGGAACTCTACCCTTAATCATGGGGAAATTAGAGAGATCTGATTCCGTATCCTGCTCCTCCATATCAGAAGCCATCTGCTTTGCAGCAGCAAGTTCAACTTCACTGGAGCGTACACCATAAGAAGTACCAGCAATGGAGCACTTCAAAAAGTCCATCTGATTGCAGGTTAAAGTTCCAGTCTTATCAGAGAGGATAGTGTCTACCTGACCCAATTCTTCATTTAAATTTGATGTCCGTGCATCAGCTGGTGTCCCAGTTTCTTCATCATACATTTGAATGTCTTGGTTAATGAAAGACGCTTGTAATACCTTCACAATCTCAATTGAAACATAAAGTGAGATAGGTATCAAATATCCATAAAGAATCAGTGCAGTAATCAAATGGCTCATCCCAGCCAACATAATCTTCTTAGGATCATACTGGTATTCGATGTTATCCGGCTGCAGATACCACCACTTTGGGACTTGGAACTTGGTCTTCACAACAAATCCTATTGAACTAATAAATGAAATCAATATGAGGACGGTGAAGAGAGTGTATATTATATGATCCATCTTTTTCTCTATTGTGCTCCTTTTTGACGGGGATTTTGTAGAATTCTGCATGACTTTGCTATCATGACCAGTGAAAATGACCACCCCATAGATATAATCAGTATTCCTAAGCTTTGAATCGCGAAGGAGAATTTGACTAGGATCAAGAGGATAAACCTGACGTTCATACTCAAAGTTGCCAACAAAGCTATAGAGATTGGGATTTGGGTCTTCACAATGTATTGTTCCTGAGAAATCCCAAAAGGCTCCATCATTATCCAGAGACAGGGTTGCCTCCAAAGATCTCTTCACCTTCAAGTTGGTTTCGCCGTCCAAATTCATTGTTTCCACATAACATATCCCATCCTCATAACTTGATGACAGTAGAAGCAAGTCTGCTGGAAAAAATTGGTCCTTCTCTACTTTTACAACATCCCCAACCATAACTCTCTGCCAAGACCTGGGGACAAACTCACCATTACTTTTATGGACACTAACTTTCCGGTTATTAACCTTGACATCCTGAAGGAACCTGCGGGAATCCTCCAATGCTTCCTTCGCCATACTAAGACCCACAACAAATGCCAGAGGAGCAATCATGCTCAGAGGGCTGAAAGGTGAAATTGGAGAGGCTGAGAGGCAAGCAGCCAAAAGGAAGTATATGTTAGCCACCCTTCGGAATTGCTCAAAGAGTGCCTTAGGCAAGAATGTGAGGACATTGTACTTGGTAGTTGATATGTTATTGTTGCAGTAAAATAGGGATTTCTTCTCATGAATTAGTGGCTGGTTGCAATACACAGTTCGCGAATACCCGGGACCATGGAGCTGGAGAGGATGAGGCCCTCCTTCCTCAGTGGTCTGTGGCCGAAGGCAACCAAATGTATAAAGGTGGCTCCTGCGGATCCTTGCCCTGATCCTCCCTTTCGTCATTCTACCCTGATTTCAGCTCAAGGCAGCTTTTTCACAGTTGACACATACCCCACCAAGAAGAAAAAGCTAAGATTCTTTGCCTCTAGGGAACAATCAAACGTCCCCTACCCTTATCCCCAATTTACTCTTCTAAAACCTGAAAGAATCAAATCAATACACAGAAACGAAAGCAATTAACTACAGTATATGAAAGTTGAAGCACGATGAATCTGTATAACACGTCCAATTCATCATAACACAAGAAAACGTAAATCCATGCTTGGAAACGCAAAAAAGAACCATCAATTCAATTCGGATCCATAATGTTCAAGGGAGAAATAAAAATAAAACAATCCGAAGAAAAAGAAGAGAAATGAAAAAGGTTACGAGA
>NC_029792.2:1450237-1451071 GCF_000816755.2 Arachis ipaensis | reverse complement strand
AATTGGTTGAAATCAAAATTGAGGAGCTGATGCAATGTCCAAATGCGTCAATCACAAACAATTATCCAAAACAGCTCAAGAAACAATCAAACGATGAACGTTGCTTTCACAGTCTTTTTCTTCTTGTTTTCAAAATAAAGAAAATTGAGCTAAAGCAACGATATAATCACGCATTCGAACACGGAGAGTGGAAGATCCACGCATGAAAAGAGGCGAAATTTTCAAAGATGCTGCATTACGCGCAAATAGAACAAAAATTGAAAAACAACAACAAAAAAAGGAAAAGGAAAATTGCGCTCACCGAATGTGAATGGCGCCGTCCATGTCGAAGACGGCAAAAAGAGTGTGCTTTAAAAGGACGAAAAGAAGAAGAAGCGGAAGAAGACGAAGCTGAATAACGAAAATGTTGATGCGCCTTGCAGATTGAGAAGAAACAACGAGACAAAGGATGAAGAAAGAGAGAGAAAGAGAAAGAGAGAAACTACACAAGTGAGGAGAGAGAAAGTGATCAGCGTTTTTGAATTGAATAATTAATCATCTAAATAATACAAGAAAAAGAAAATGTAATCTTTCATGTTGATATGGAATTATATAATGATATGATATTTAATTTTGATGAATTATCAAATAACTTAATAACAGAGTATTAAATTTTGAAAACTAAGGTAGTTTGACATTGGATTTGTTGTTATTGTTGTTGAAAGAAATACTTTTTTAAGCAAAATATAGAACAGAATTAAGCAAAACTAAAAAATGGAAAAACTACTTTTATTTGATTTATAACCTAACAAAAAAATGTATAACATTTTCTCTTAAAAAAAAAAACGTATATAC
>NC_029792.2:1448298-1450195 GCF_000816755.2 Arachis ipaensis | reverse complement strand
GATCTTGAAAATATTTTGGAAGTATCACAGTATCACACTATTATACATTATTATTATTATTATTATTATTAGGGTTAAGTACTTTTTTCGTCCCTAAAGTCTGGACAAAAATCAAATTCGTTCTCGACCGTCTTTTTTATTAAAATCATCCTCAACGTTATTAAACGTTATAAAATCATCATTTTTTAAAATTTTAAACTAAAATACCATTCATCATCATCTTTCTCCTTTATCCTCCTCACTCTTCAGTCTTCACGAAAATCTTTAACAATAACAATACCAACTATTTTTTTTAATTTCAGAAAAAATCAAACAAAACTACACAAAATTAACAACAACAACATATTCAGATTCAAAAATCCATCAACAACAACACTATATTCAAATTTAAGATAGAAAATTCAAAAATTCAAAAATCCAATCCTTCAAACTCAAAAGAGAACGCAGAAAAAAGAGAAGAGAGGAGAGAAAAAAAAGAACAAGTCTTCTCTTTTTCATCTCCTTCTTTCCAGAGGTTCCAGATCCACAAGCCACATGAACCCCAAACCCTCTCTATCCCAAGAAACCCTCTTCAAGCAGGGAACATAAACACAACCCTCGATCTCTCTCACTGAACAGCGATCATGAAGGAAAGCATTCGCTAGTCCTCGCCGGAACCTCCACCGTGACTCGTGACTCGCGACCAAAACAACGACGAAGACGACAGACAGCTGCGGCAACTTGTGACTACTCACCGGCGAAAGCTTCCTCCCCTCCCTTCCGTTTCCAATTCCACTTCGGTTCAGTTCTTGCGGACAGATCCGAACCGTTATAACTTCTCCGGGTCAGGTTTTCGCTTCGAGCTGAGACTCCACAAGAGCTTTACACTGCGGTGATTGGCGCCGATGACTCAACATGTTCCTTTTCTTTCTTCTTCGTCTCTGTTTCTCTCTTCTTTTGTTCTGCGTCTTTTGGTTTTTTCTTTCTGTTTTAGGTGGGAGGGTAGAGGGTAAGGGGTGGGGTGTTTTTTTTTAATATTTTTATTTTTGTTTAAGGGTAAAATTGTTCGAAAAATATTGTTTATGGACAAAATGATGATTTTATAATGTTTTGTAACGTTAAGGATGATTTTAATAACAAAAAAAGGTCGGGATAAATTTGATTTTTAGCCCAAACTTTAGGGACGAAAAAAATATTTAACCATTATTATTATTATTATTATTATTATTATTATTATTAAAATATCGTTTTTATCCCTGTGTTTGGAATAGTGTCCCTAACGTTTAAATCGTTTTATTTGTATCCCTAACATTTGTAAAAGTGATTTAATGTTATCATGCAGTCAATTACATATTATTAGCTTTAGTGAGAGTTCTGAAGAATTTCTTCTTGAAGTTAGAATACAAATATCTGAAACAGAATCAATGATCCATTTCGGATAATAACTCATCAACAGTTGAAACTAATCTTACAATATTCACATAATTCACTCTTTTATAAATATAATTAAATTTGAACACAGATAGTAAAATTAAAAAATACAATCTAATTTGTTAATATAACGTTGGGGACAAAAATAATATTTTATTATTATTATAATAATAATAATAAAACACGGTCTCATGTATGCTTCTGAGCTGGGTTTGAGTTTGATCTCCTGTCATGTTAAATAAATGAAATAGTGTTGTGTACTTGTGTATGTAAATGCCATTTGGCCTAACAACATTCTTTGCTACAAATTTGTATAGTCTTTGTATTTGTATAGTTGCATCTGATATGCTTACATTTGTATGCAATTATTGGAAAACAATAATACTGTTGGACTTTATTTCATTTTCTTGTGTCATATTATCACTTTGGGATATTTCATTTTCTATTCGTTTTTTCAACGTTTTTAGTTGTTTTGGACACTTACATG
>NC_029792.2:1446837-1448247 GCF_000816755.2 Arachis ipaensis | reverse complement strand
ATATTATTCTGTTGTCAATTATATATCATGTATTTTAGTTGAGATTTTAAATTTTTTTTTTTAAATTAGAATACAAATATTTGGGATAGAACTAATGATTCATATCGGATAATAGTTCTTTAAAAATTGAAATTAATCTCTGTAATATTTACATAATTCACTTTTTTATGGGCATAATTAAACCTGAACATAAATAGTAAGTACAATATTAAAATCGAATCCATTTAAGTGAGATCAAATTAAAAATAAATATTTTAAAGTGAGAATAATTAAAAAATACAATGTGATCTATTAATATAATAACAATAGAATAATATTAAATCACTTTTATAAATATTAAAAATATAAATAGGACAAAAACAATACTTTATTTTATACCGTTTTTTTTTTCCTTATTATATTTATTTCCCATACATGTACATTTTATAGGTAAATAAATTCATATTTTACTTATTATCATCAAGTGCGAATATATGTTAATCAAATTCATATCTTATTATCAGTGAACAACTGTCAACACGTAGAAAGAAAAAAAAAACAATATATATTATTGGACCACCAGTGATGGATGTTGAAATTAAAAAGTTTAAAGATTCAACTTGAGTAGTATCCGAGTTTTAGAGCTTGGATTTATCTAATAATTGGTCCATTTCATGTGTATCAAAAACACTTCACTTCTCTTATTAGTCGCTCTTGTCTGTGTGTTTCCGAAAGCAAGAATATAATTTTGTTATGCAATTCATTAAGGAAAAAAATCCAAGGAGTAACATTTTTTAAATATATATAAATCCGAGATATCTTACAGATTTGAAAGTAATAAATATCTAAGAAGTTAAGCTGAAGTGGAGGTTGTATTAAAAATTAGAAAAAAAAATTTTAAAAATGGATAAAATACAAAAAGACTTCTTGATTTGATGATAATTATATTATCGTGTTTTTACTTTATCAAACTCTTTACTTTAGAAGAGTCTAACCTTAAAGTTTTGAGAGTAAAAAAATAATTCTGTACTTCTTGTTAAGTTAGTATTTTAGATTTTTTGTCCCACGTAGGTGGTTCTGTCACTAGAATAATGCCACAATGATGGAGATAAGATTTGTCTTAACATAAGAAGATATTGTTCTGACATAAGATAAGATAAAAATAAAAGCAATGATATTATTATATAGATATTAATGCGCAAAAAAATCTCTAAAATGTTATGAATTATTAATTAATTTATTCTTAATATAGATAGGTGGTTCTGAATAATGCCACAATGATGGAGATAAGATTTGTCTTAACATAAGAAGATATTGTTCTGACATAAGATAAGATAAAAATAAAAGCAATGATATTATTATATAGATATTAATGCGCAAAAAAATCTCTAAAATCTAAAATGTTATTAATTAATTTATTCTTAATATAGA
>NC_029792.2:1441251-1445529 GCF_000816755.2 Arachis ipaensis | reverse complement strand
TTTTAACTAATTAATGTATCATTTAATTGGTTTTTTATAATGTGATTATTTCTGATACCTGTATTTTAATTTATGATGTTACAAAATAATAAATTTTTTTTAAAAGAAAATAATATTGGTACAATTTGGTACGGGCCAAGGGAAACCATGTGCCAAACTTCTTTATTATCATTAAATATGGATTTTCTAATTCCAGACAATTTAAGTAGATTTGTCCTCATCAAATAATTACTACATTAAAGTAATGCATATGTTGTTCATAAAACAACACACATAATAAAACATTACTCGTTATTTAGCATTGTTTCTTTTCTTTTTGTGATACAGCTTAACGTTTATGGCCAAATACGGTTATTCTCAGAGTGAATATCCTATTCGACCTCTTGCAATTATTTCGAAAGGACAATGAAATTTAAAAAAAAAAATCTAATTTAATCTCTGATTTTTTTTAAATTGATTAGTCTCTGTGCCAAAAAAATAACATTGACTTTTTTTTAGCACAAAAACTTCATTATCCTTTTGAAATAATTGTCAAGAGTCAGATTGAATTTTTTTTGTCAATGACTTCATTGTCTTTCGAAGTAATTCTCATGAGCTATTTTAAATTTTTCTCTTATTCTAATGAGATCCACATTATCAAAGGTACAAAATATCTTAATCAAATTTCCAACAGAGTCATTAATCTAATTTGTTAGGTTGACTTAACTCATTTTCAGTTTTTCACAAAATAGTAATATCATTAAATTTTTATGGAGGGAGCTAAACCTGCTCTACCTAATTGCACTGAAAGGTACATAAATCTGAAAATTAGTGGTGGCAGTAGTCCGTACTATTATGTATGGCAGAAAAGTGGCTCATTTATTTATGATTTGAATGTCACTAAATAAGTTTGGTGAATCATTAATTATGATCCATCCAGCCTAGTTTGACTTTCAATAAATTATATGGCTTTCAAGTTTCACCATTCCCACCAAGTTTGACCTTTCATTAAGGTAACATGGATTGCACGTTCTTATTTTATTAATTAACAAAGGAATAACATGGTGGAGTCGCACTGTTTTGTTTAAGAAACTTAGAATTATTGCACAAAGGTGAAGGTGAAAGAATGAGTTAATACTTGAATTTATATTTGTATATTAATTTAGTTTTCAAAATTTCGATTTATTTAACTTATTCTCTAATTTAGTATTTGTGACTTACTTTGGTTAATCTTTAGTCTTATTTTTGTCACATCATTGTTAGTGTCATGTTGAGATAAATTAATAACTAATTGACTATCATATTATGTTTTTTAACTGTTATTTGATACAACAATTAAAATTAGAAAAATATTACAAAATTATTAAAATTTATTATTTTTTGGCCATTATTTTTTAGTTATTAACCTAATTTTTTTAGTTTAGTAATCTAACAATATATTTTATCTCATACTTTTAAACATCGATGGTTAATTTATGACAAAAAACAATCAATTTTGATAGTTCTCAGATATTTTTCTAAATAAATAGCACGTTTTCCATCTATATGTTGATCATGTCATTCTCACGTTACATTAATAATACCAACAAGAAACCTCATAAAAAAGAAGTAATAATTCATGCTCTGTTTGCTAAGGCTCTAACAACAAAAGTAGAAAACCTTAAATGCGATTCGTTAAACTTTTAAAACTATAACTTTTGAAACACGAAATAACTTCAAAGATTAATTTAAATGTTAATTTCCGAAAAAACCAAATCATAATCGGTTGGATTTTTTAATTTAATATTAAAAAATGAATAGAGTCTTAAACTAATGTTTTAAAAAATGAGATTTTATTGTAGGAGCGTTGTTCTGTGTAAGTACAATACGCAAAATACGTACTACAATGATAATAGGCCGTCTGTATATTATCTTTATAAATTAAAAAAAAATTAATATGACAATTCGTCTTTTTTAAATTTTACAGTTCTCAAAATGTTGTAAAACATCATAATTTCCAATATTAAAAAATTACACTAATTTTTATCCGGTATCTAAAAAAATGAATCTAATCTGATATCCAAAAACAACAAAGAAAGGAAGCTACTTTGTGGGAAACGAATTTTTCAAGTTTCAAGTTGGAGATGGCAAGTATCTTGGAAACAGGCATGGTTGTGATGAGACCTGAAATGTGTCACATCGTGCGTGCGTACGTGGCTACTGGCCACCACCATGCATGGACCATGGTAGTGGCACCATCGTAATCAATACCAAATTCAAGGCTACTTTTTCAAGTAGCCAGCTAGAGTTGTTAAGTTGAATGAAATCTAAATTTTATTAAAAAAATTTTAAGATGTATCTAAAAGTAATTTTAATTATTAGTTTTAATTAATATATATTATATATATTTTTTAAAATTAACAGTTAAAATAATTAAAACACTAGTATTTTAGATACACTTTAAACCATTCTTTAGTACCGCTAGTAGTTCCAATGGTCATGTGGCTTTAACTGTTTACAAATGATTGGAATTTCGAATTTCCACCTATTTTAGCCCTCCTTTCCTAGGCCACGTAGCACTAACCGTTGCCCACTTTTATTTTTTCCATAGATTAGAAACTTCCTTATCTAGGTCAAAAAAATGTCATATGCACAAGCTTATGTGAAAGTACAAATTTTGCTTACATAACAATTCATTATTGAATACTACTACTAAAAATTAATCAATTGAAAAATAATATACTTACTATCTTGAACACATTTTACGTTGTTATTATTATATAAATAATTTAATAAATAAAATAATGAAAAAATGTCCACTAATACTAGTCATGGAAAAGAATAATGAAAACAATTTTTTCTTGTAAAATCATAATTCAATAATATTCTAATTATTATTCATCTTTAGACCTACGTAAATGAATTATTTCACCCAATTCAATGAATCTCCCCTTTATTCTGTTTATGCCCCCACCATTTTTGCTTTATAATGCTATGTATACATTTTCTAAAAGTTGGTTTGCTAGCCAATAGTTATTTTTTCTTTTAAGAAAAGTATTTTGGGTTTAATTTGTATAATTGCTAGCAGTGTAAAGAAAAAAAAAAAAAACTTTAAAAAGTATTTAATCATGTGAAAATAATATTGTAGAAAAATATCCACTTAGTATTTTATTATCGTAGAGATCTTACAATACAAATGTCTAAAGCAAAATTATTGTATACAGCAATTAATTCTTTTAGTGCGTGTGTGTATATATATATATAGTAGGGAGGACCAAATTCCATGATTAGAAAGAAGTGAAAATTTTGATTAGAAAAGACAGGTGACTACACTACTTAATTTCCATTTCTTGAATATTTATTGAAAGTTTGACACGAAGAAGCCTTAGTGCTTGTTTGGGTGTCATTATTTCGATAAAATTTTTTTTTTAATAAAAAATATCTTTTTTTTTTAATTTTTAGTGTGTTTAGCAAATTTTTAGTAGTAAAAATAAAAATACAAAAAATAAAAAAATATCTTTTTTAAGAAATTGTAATTTATATTTTTTTTAAAAGATCTTTTTCTCTTAAAAAAAATATTTTTTATGTAATAAATAAACAAAAAAATATTTTTATATTATTATATCCAAACATAATTGATAAATAAAAAGATCTTTTTGCATAAAATACCTAAACATCAAATTACTTTTACTTTTTCATAAGATCTTTTAAAAAAAGATAACTTAAACAAAAATATTTTTTTAAAAACTCACCCAATCAAATTCTTAGAGATGGAACTGATTTCAATTTATGAAAGATATGAAAGATGCTCTTACAAACAGAATAAAACAAAAATGGTGTGTGAACTTGTGGAATAAAATTTATATACGCGTCATAATAATCATATTATTTGTCCTACTCTATCTAATCCTTTTACACATGACCCGCGTGCTTCTAATGTTATATATCAATCTTAATCTTAATTCTTAAACTCCATCCAAATCAAAAGTGCCATATAACAACAAACAAGGACAATTTCTAGGAATTTTCTAAATAATAATGCTTCTTTTTCAATATCCAATGTAGTTACTAACTTAGTAGATAAGAAACTAGGGTGGTGTTGTGTGCTGTTTCACATTTGGTGCGGGCATTTTCCACGGCCTCAAAGCAATAAGAAATTCATGTTAATTAGCACTTGAGACATGAGAGTAGTCAATTTGTCATCATGGCTTCCACTTCTTGTTCACATCACATCCTAGTTTTTTGTTTCTCTTATTTTTATTTATTTATTAATTATATTATGTGTATACAAAAAATAATTAAATTATTAAATTAATTATT
>NC_029792.2:1436444-1440773 GCF_000816755.2 Arachis ipaensis | reverse complement strand
AAGGATTGTGGCGTTTCAAAAATCTCTAAATTTGAGGTGCCACGAGCTCTTTTGTGGCGATTTTTCACAATCCCCACAATATTATTTAGTGGCAGTTTTCTATCTCTTTTGTGGGGAGTTCTGTGCTAGCATTTTGTAACAGTTCTTGATTAATGTTTGTGGCGGTTCAAAATCTCCACAAAAGAAATTTTCCATTTAAAAAGAACCCCCATAATATTTGGTTAATTTTGTTAATAGATCTCTAACGGCAGGATAATATTGAACAAATTTTAAAACATTAGAAACTTAAATAGGATAATTTAAACATTAGAGACAACTTTGAGACTTACTATAAACGTTAGAAAAAAACAATATTTTATTCAATTAATAATTAATTTTTAATATATAGTGACATTTTTTAGTTTATTTGTTTGTTGATATTGGTTTTTCTTTTAGGAAGATTTTCACATATACCAGTCAGTTTCCAGTCAGCTTTACTGACATTTTGCTATGCCATGTACTTTTAAGTTGCAAGTGTGACTTTTGTCTTGTAGTGTGAATTTAAATGACTAAAAAAACCTCAAACCCATTAGGAAAAAGCCGAAAAAATCCAGTAGCAGTAGGCCAGTAGCGGCTTTCACAGCTTGGCGCAGTGCAACCCATATGCAATATAACACAGCTGAAAATGTTGAGAGCCACAGATGATGGGCTGTTCCTTAAGAGGGCCTACCTCATTTTCTGTCTTATGGACTCATTGTTTTTTTTTTGGGAGACTAGTGTAAGAGGTAAGAAGTGTCCTCGATAAAAGACCAAAGCAAGCAAAAATTACATTTTGAAATGGGGCCTTGATATTGCCGGAGGAAAAATCCAGGTGGACCGTCTGGT
Source organism: Arachis ipaensis (assembly GCF_000816755.2). Taxonomy (NCBI): domain Eukaryota; kingdom Viridiplantae; phylum Streptophyta; class Magnoliopsida; order Fabales; family Fabaceae; genus Arachis; species Arachis ipaensis. The sequence goes on along the minus strand of NC_029792.2, from coordinate 1,439,909 downwards.
TTTGATGAAAACCGGAGAACCGGTGGCTTTTTATCACCTGGCCGGTTCAAAAATATTTTTTGTTTTGTTTGTTTGCAAAAACGGCGTTGTTTTGGATTTTAAAAAAAATATTATTTTTATTATGTCTCTTAATTATTTCATACGCTATTAATGTTTTTTTATTATTACTCTCTATATACATATCTACTATTAGATTTTTTACTTAGATTATCAAAATTTAATGTTAATAATTCTTAAATACAATATTAAAATATAGAGAAATTCTCCACATACAAGCATTTTTTTATACAAGTCTTTACAAGTTATTATATTAACGCGCTTGAACTGTTACTGCACGTTCTTCTTCCTCTTCCTCTTCTTCTTCTTTTCTTTCGTTTCTTGCTTTCTCTTTCTCCTTCTTCAACCGTTACTGCACAATTTCACTGCACCGTCTTCTTCTTCTTGCTGCACATTCTTCTTCCTCTTCCTCCTCTTCTTCTTCTTCTTTTCTTTCGTTTTTTGCCTTCTCTTTCTCCTTCTTCATTTACGTGCTTTTCTCTTTGTTTTCTTTTTTCGTTATTCTTGATTTCCATTATTTTTTGATATCAAGCTCTGAAATCGTTTTTGAAGAAGAAGAAGCAGCAGAAGATGAGGAGGAGAAAGAGAAAGAGTTCTGAATTATGCATAAGGTGTCCTTTGGGTGTATTTCTGTAATCGTTTGGGTGTATTTCTGTAATCGTTTGGGTGTATTTCTGAAGTTCCATTATTTTCAAAACGATTTCAAAGCTTGATTTCAAAAACCATGAAAATCGAAAAAAAAAGAAGCAAAAATACCAGTAATAAACGCAAGTAAAACAACTAATGAAAAGGCAAAGAGAATAACGAAGAAATATCGTTTGGGTGTATTTCTGTAATCGTTTGGGTGTATTTCTGACGTTCCATTATCTTCAAAACGATTTCAAAGCTTGATTTCAGAAACCATGAAAATCGAAAAAAAAGGAAGCAAGAATACCAGTAATAAACGCAAGTAAAACAATTAATGAAAAGGCAAAGAGAATAACGAAGAAATACATGGAGGAAGAGGAAGAGGAAGAAGAAGAAGAGGAAGAGGAAGAGGAAGAGGAAGAGGAAGAGGAGTCGTTCATAATCCACGGTGAGTGAAGAAGAAGAAGAAGAGGAAGAGGAAGAGGAAGAGGAAGAGGAAGAGGAAGAGAAGTCGTTCATAATCCACTGTGAGTGTAGCGCTTTGGAAACTGAATAACGCATTAAAAGACCCTAATGTGTAGCAACTTGTNNNNTCAAGTTATTAAAAAATTAATTAATAAATATTCTTATCTTACTACATCTTTAATATTCTATGTCAATCCAATAATCAGTTAAAAAAATATTACTAACTAACATAGAATTGATTAGAAATTAAACAAAGAATTAGCAAAATATTTATGAGAATTTTTTCATTCTACTATTAGTAGGTGCAAATAATTTTGTGTCTTGCCAATCAAATGATCAATACCATATACCAAACAAATAACATTAAATTAATGATTTTTTAAATTATAATCTTTTTATTTTAATTTAATTATAAACAAATTTGCATGTACTTAACTGTCAATATTCTACAAAAACAAAAGAATAACATTCATAAAAAATTATTTATTAACACTGATTACACACTTCTTTGCATCCTAATTATTCTTTTCCTCCTCTCATACATGGGGCCGACAACTAACTTTTGTCATAGTCACTATCTAGTTTAAGAAATCACAAAAATTCATTCAAATAGTTGTGGCATATAAATTTGTGAAGACAAGTAAGAAAAATTGAACAATAGTTAAAAATAATGAAAACGTAGGATTATTGGACTAAAGAATTCAAGAAGAGGTTAAAGGTTTCTATAAGGGTTAAGCGTAATTTTTGTCTCTAAGATATAGGACGAAAAAAATTTTTATTCCTAACATTTTTTTGCATACAAAATCAAACAATCACCATCTCTCTCAACTCTGAAAAACAACAACAAAAAAAGAAACTTTTAATACCATTTTCTCTCAGCATTCTTATGTCCCTTTTCCATTTTTCGTCTCTATTCAAAATAAGAAGAAACAGAAGCAGAACAACAATAAAATCAAAATAAAATCATAGTCAACAACAATAGCATCAGAATCAATGTAATTAATAAAATCAACAATGTAATTAACTAAAGAAATAAAAGCAGAAGAATCAACAATGTAATTAACAAATCAAAAGTACAATTAGAACCCTAGGGAGAAACAGCGGTGACTGACAAGGAACAACGGCATCAGCATCGTTTTCAAATTCCATCAATGCCTTTCTCAAAGCAGCGGCGCGGACGCGAAGCAGTGGAGAGGAGCAGAGCAGCGGCGACATACGAGGAGGAGCACAACGACGCGACGAACTAGCGAGGAGGAGGAGTAGCAAAACGGCGACGCTGCGAGCTAGCGAGGAGGAGCATAACTGCAATGCAGCCAGTGGCGGAGTTTGAAATAAAATTTTGAAAGGGCAAAAAATTTAACATAAAAATTTTAATAATAGTATTTATATTAAAATAAAAATTATAAATATAATTATTTTTATAATAAATAAATAATTCTACAAATAAAAAATATAAAATAGTTTATAATGGTATTCTTCGAGTTTTTAGTGACTTGAAATCTTCAATAATTGAATCAGAACTAAACTTTTCAGCAGTTTCTTTTTGAATATAAATAACCAAACTATCCGCAAGAAAGTTGTCCTCCATGTTGTTTCTTAACCTTGTCTTCATTATTTTCATTGCTGAAAATGATCGCTTTGTAGTAGCAGAAACTGAAAGAGTTAATATCAGACGAATCAATCTATCAATCAAGTAATACACTATACTTTTAACTTTTTTTATTTCTGCTGAACATCTACACAGTTTATGAATAGTTGACAAATTCTTCATTTCTGGATGCTCCCTCGCCGATCTGCTGGTGTCGACATCCGTTCTCTCCATCACAGGCGGCATCGCCACCTTCCCTACCCCCTTCTTCCCCTCCCTCGCTCCCATTATCTTTCTCCCTTTTGTCATTCTCTTTCTCTTTTTTTCTTTTTATTTTATTTTATATTTTTTTTACTTAGGGATATTTTGATCAGAAATTATAATATTTAAGTAAAAATGATGATTTAAACAAAGTTACATTTTATGGATAATTTTGTATGTAACAAAAATTGGAGATGAAAAATATTTTCAACCTATATCTTTGAAACTAAAATCGTACTTAACTCTTTCTATAACTATTACTGAAAATATACATAAAAACGAGATAGGAGAATATAAATTGCTATTATTATATACGGGATAACCTATTTAACTTAAGGATAACATTGTTATTATGTACAAAAATATCAATATAAATTTACTGATATTATTTACAAATTAGTTATTTATAAATGTTATAGCTATTAATTTATTTTTTCAATTCCATTTTATTTGAGGCAAATTTAAAA
>NC_029792.2:1433090-1436317 GCF_000816755.2 Arachis ipaensis | reverse complement strand
TTAAATCCTAAACCATAAATTTTTAAACCTAAACTCTAAACATAAACTAATAATCAAGGTTCTGAAAATCAGACCAAATCGGTCAATTTGACCGAATTAGTTGAAAATCGATCATTTGACTAATTCAGTTGATCCACAAAATTAATCTATAAAAAATTGGTCAAATCGACGGTTAAATGATAAACTGGCCAAACCGGTCGAATTTGTAACTTGCATCAAAAGCTGCGTCTTTAAAACTTTGAATTTTGAATTTTATTAATTTTGAAGTCATTAAATTTAAATATTTAAAATTTTATAGTGACTTTTTAATAATTTTATTTTATATTTATTTAAACTGATTTGGTTCTTGCAACTTTGTTTATTTCAATTGAACTATTAAACTATTAAACTAATCATTTGACTGGTTTAATGACCGATCCAATTCTTGCAACCTTGCTAATAATACTTAACTCTCAAATATAAATTCTAAACCCTAATAATTTAAACTATAAATCATAATCTCTAACTCTAAAATCCTAAACCATAAATTTTTAATCCTAAACACTTAACCCTCAAATAATATTAAATCTTAACTAATTAATTTTCAATCTTAAATCCTAAACCCTACCTCCTAAATTGTACTCTAAATCCTAACAATAAATTTTACGACAAAAACTCTCCAAAAAAAAATCCCAAACCATATAGTATAAATCCTAAATCTAAAACCATCACCTCTTAACCTTAATCACATTACTACATGTCTTTTCATTAATTTTACGATGCCAATGTCAGGATTAACCCAAAAAATTAATTACAACACACTTACTTACATTCTTAATAACTGAAAATAGATCTTTTCAATTTTTTTTAACAATTGAAGGAATAAACTGTAATCACTTACCATTAATTTTATAAGTGAGACCAAAAATAAATATAAAAAAATAATAAAAAATTAAAAATCATATTATATACTCTTAATTTTTTTAACAATTAAAAAAATCCATTCTCTTAATAACTCCACTCTAGTATTATATGACGTGCTTATATATATTCCTGCACAGTTAACAAGTTCATTCCATACAGTAAGTATCTCTAAGTATTTCATACCCACATGAACCATTTGGTTCTAAACCGACCACAATTATCCAACTCCATTCATTATTAAATCAATCAAATTTTGATTCTATTTATAACAAAACTTTAATTCTATCACAAAATGTTAACCATAACTCATCATACTAATCACTCACACTCTAAATCAGACTAAAATTTAGTTTAGTAAAATTTTTATTTTTAAAAGATGACTTTTAAAAGTTAAAATATTTATGTTTAGTAAATTAAATTAAAAACGACTTTCAATAAGTACAAGACAACAACAATTATATTTAATAAAATAATTTAAAAATTTAAAAATATTATAATAAACATAGATATATGAATTAAATTTAAAATTAATTAATGTATCAAACGAGATATTTACATTTTTATTAAAAAAGTTTTATCAAACTAAGTCTAAAAATACTTTAGCATAATTAAAGTAATTTCAAATTTTTACCGAAATCCACCCCATCAAAAAATTACAATTTTTTTATGTTTGGAATTTAAATGGAAATTTTTGAAACCTAAAGATAAGCTGATAACCAACTATTTTTCAACCAATACTATGCACTCAAAATTTTAAAATTTTTATTTTTTTTCCAAAAATAGCAGGTTATATTTCATTAATTATTAAAAAATGAAATACAAAGATGTCCAAAAGGAGGACAACATAATAAAAAGTGGGGATTTCCCAAAAACACTACAGGTATTCATCCAACGGTGTGTGATCGAAAAACGAAGAAAAATCTTAAAGAAGAAAGAATGATAAATCAAATTGAATGCAACTAAGAGCTTGCCTCATGGAGATGACGACCTAAACTGGGAGTTCTTTAGATTTCACGGAGCAACTTTACAGAGCTTGCTAGAATGGCAGACGGCATATAAGTAGAACCTTCAAAAATCAACTAGTTGCGAGCTTTCCAGCAGTTCCAGCAAATGTTGGCAAGCAATTGAGGATTACGATCAGCAGTCTTCAACGGGTTAAGTATCTCTGTTGATGCAGTCCACCATGTCCAAAAGTCACGAAGATAACTCTGAGACCATACGTTTTTTTATTCTAAAGCAATCGATCAAACAATGAGTGATTGTTTCCGTTACTTCATGACAGCAGGGGCATATTGGTGATATAGATGGGATGCGGTGATGAATCTGAGCAAGCATCGGAAGTCAGCTATAGAGAGCTTTTCAGATAAATAGCTTAATTTTGTGAGGCGAGTTCAACTTCCATAGATCAATCTACGGCTTTTTTTACTGCATATAATTAGGGCAAAGCTCCAAAAGCTGTATCATATTGCTTGAATTTGTTCAAATCCCATTGCAATTTGTCTCTACTCTACTGATTCTTGAATTAAATTTTTTACTTTAACACCAATCCATCATATTTTCTAATTCACATACCCACAAAATCCAACAAAAATGTATAGCCCAATCTTTGGATCGGCTACAACTATCAGCTAACGGCTCTGCTTTAGCATTGACTAACCAAAATGACAATATCCAATGCAAAGACACACAACATGCCATTAAATTGATCTGCTAAGGTTCTGGGTTCCACCGGTTAAAGGAGCAGCCTGCACCATCTCTATTAGAGTCTACGTCAACAACTTAGCACAAAATCTATAACGTTCAAATTTTTTAATGTATATATAAATGGTTCTGCATATTGACATAACGTTATGCCAGTAAGGTAGTCTGTCATACGTGAAAATTTTCCTTTCTTTTATAATCCATGGTTTTCCGCCGATAGCTCACATTATTGTTAATTTATAGTGTTCATCTTAATTATTAGAGTAAAAAAACTTACGATCATACACATTTAAAGTAATTTTTGGTGCTTGTTTGGTGATCTTTTGCATATATTACTATTTATTTTAAGATAGGAATTTTGACAGGGCATTTCCTTTTCATATGCAACCTTCCAGGAAAGTTCAATACCGAATAATTATTTCCTTAGGGTATAAGATTCATTTTTTCTAGAAGAAGAATCAAAGAGGTCAAATTCCATATGAATAACTGCATGCATGAAATAATGTTTAGGTTACCTCAAGAGTTATTGAAGCAATGGTTCACGATCCTTGACACTTTTCCTATTGAAAGGAGACTCATATTTAGGGATAGCAATTTTTTTCGGTGGAGCGAATATCTGTGAA
>NC_029792.2:1410724-1432782 GCF_000816755.2 Arachis ipaensis | reverse complement strand
TTCACACCGTCACTTCTTTCTCTTATTTTCTCACAGGAGTTCATTTTTCTCTCACTCACAATCTTACCACCTCTTTCAATCCTTCTTCTTTCTCAGTGTATCGCTGACATCCTTCCTCTCAATCCCTCACGTCGTCGTCTCTTACCTTCTTTCGTTACTACTGTCGCTCACTTTCTTCCTCTCATTGCATTGTTCGCTGCTCACAGCTTCATCACCTCCTCCGCCTCTCCGCGACGACGCCTCAGATCTATAACATCAACGACAACTCTGCTCCGCCAACGCTTCTGCTCCATGATGCCTCTGCGTCGCCTCTGTTCCGTGATGGTGCCTCAGATCTGCGACGTAGACGACAACTTTTCTCCAGCGTTGCCTCTGTTTAGCAAAGATGACGACTCTCTGCTCCGTAGCTGGTTTCTATTAATTGATGAAATTGGGTTTAATATATATTTTGATTTTTAATTGATGAAATTGTTGTGAAATTGGATTTAGGGTTTGAATTATGGGTTTAGATTTAGAGTTTGATTCTGTTAATTAATAAATTTAAGTTCAGAGTTAGATTCTATTGCTGTGAAACTTGATTTAGGGTTTGGATTTGTGAGATTGGGAAATTGAATTACAATACTGAGTTTGTTGTGAACTGTTTGTGAAATTATTACTTATTTAATTTATTTTTCCCTTCAAACCCGTGGATATCCGAATACCCGGCAGAGACGGAGAGTATTTTTGGAGGCGGGGGGAGTGTCCGAGCCCCATGGGAACCAATTGCCATCCCTACTTATATTACTAAATTGGAAGAAAATAAAAAACATACACAAACAACCCTATTTCACATAAATATTAATCCCTAGTGTCATTACAAATACATTTGGTCTCCATTCAATGATCAACAGCAAAAACTGCAACGAAAACCTTCAAATCCAAAACTAACTACTAGCTAGGAGGAGAAATACCATAGTCAATAGAAAGAGAGAAATCATACTTACGCTAACTTTGTGATTATTGGCAAACTAACTCTTCTAGACACTTCCTTCAAACAACTTGCACTCGCTTGCTCTTTTCTATCCAAGAACAGTCTTTGTCGTTTCCGATTCTAAGTTAGGGCATGAAGCACTCAAATTTAATTCTGAAACGTTGTAATGTTTTGAGTGATTAGGGACAAATGAACATATGAAATATTTTGTGCAAAACCAAAATAGAAAAATGCAAAAAGGAGTATCTTCGTCATTTAGAAAACTATTTTATTGGAAAAGACGATTTTAATACAAAATGAAACGTTAGAGATAATTTCGAATATAAAATAAGGTTAAGAACGAATTTGATTTTGACCTTAAATATTAGGGATCAAAACAGTACTTATCTTAATTTAAGCAAAAAATAGTACTCGCTTACCTTATAAATTTCATCAATCATAAAAAAAGCAATGTTATACATCCAAGTCTTTTTATAAATCAAGTCGAACTAAGTTAAATAATAAAACTTGGAATAATGCTAGTCATAATTAATTATTTTTTATGTTAGACCAATTTAATTAGGTTTGACTAACAAAAATATTTGAATGTATGGGTAGCATTATTTAAAAAAATAAAAATATTAATGTTAATTAAAGAGTAATACTCCAAATAGGTCCCCAAGGAACTTATGATCGGACAGATTTGTCCCCAACAAAATTTAACTAAAATTTTGATCCTGACGTTTTAGTTATACACCAGATACGTTTCTATGGCAGTTTGACCCGGTCAGAACGTCCTACGTGGAGGTTAAATGGTTGACGTGTTAGGTTAACTGCAGCGTGTCACCTCCAGGACAATTTGGTCTCCATTCAAGCTGGACAAAATGATGTCGTATTGGATCATGAGGCGAACAACGTTGTTTCGTGGAGGAAAAATTTGTCCCACTATGGAAGGCAGAGTTACAAAACGACAACGTTTTAAATGGGAGACATATCTGCCTGTTCGAGGGAACCTATCTTCCTGATGATTATGCTTCTATAGGACCTATCTGACCTATAATTAGTTACATTACCCTCAAATATATTCATTGTCTTTTTTTGGTTTCATTGAAAATACAAGTTGATGTATCTAGACCTGGTAGCTTGTAAAATTTTAATCATCCCTCTCATGACACTCAAATTGAAGATTTTCCTTCACATGTCACAAAAAAATGTCTCAGACAATTCCAAAATATGCTAATTTTGAATGACTTAATGTGTATGTTAAAATCTGTATAAAACATCCTCATAATAATTTTGTTAATTCCAGGCTCAGCAATCTTTTTGACGTCCAAAGCAAATAGTAATTAGGCTCAAGGCTCATAAGAGTGTTAGTGCTGAGACGTAAAAGCTTCAAACATTTTGTTGACTACTTGCACAAAATTATCTGATTTTGGTTTGTCAAAAAGTATCCCAACGGATGGGAGGAGTCATGTTTCAACTGTTGTTGCCGGCACTGCTGACTACTTGGACCCCAAGTAAGCATTTCAATTACTTTCAAGTAACATTAGGAGCCAACATTTTTAGTGTCGAAAAGAGAAAAGTTAGTTAATGTTAGTCTAAAACTAAGACAAAAATAAGAAAAAATTAGTTTTGACTTAAAATTTCTCATAATTTTACAAGAAAATAATATTAATCACAAAGTTTGGTGGAAATGCATAAAAATTTTTGTAGTTACTACCAATCAAGCAGATTAATAGAAAAGAGTGATGTTTATAGTTTTGGAGTTGTTCTTTTGGAGTTAATCACAAGTCCGGCAGCAATAAGAATGGTAGAAGAAGATGATGATGATAATGATGGGAAAACTCATCACTTAAGTCATTGGGTTAGTTCGAAGGTGGATAAAGGTAGGGTTGACAACGAGTAGAGTAGGGTAGGGTTTGGACTCTACCCTAATCCTACCCGTGGGTTGAAAACTTTTTTAAAACTCTATTCTACCCTACTCTACCCGCGGGTTGAGAATCTCTCAACTCTAACCCTACCCGCACCCCAAAGTTCTAAACTCTACCCTACCCGACCCTACCCGCAGAAAAATAAAATTTTTTCAAGCAAATAAAAATTCAACCATTCCAAATTGTATACATATTAATAACATAGAAAATAAAAAATTAAGTTCAAATTAAAATTAAAAACAATAAAATCTTAAAGAAATCCAATATAAAATTACAAATAATATGATCATTAACTAACTTAGTGGTTATTTCAAGTTTTTATAAGAGAAAAATTGTGAGTTCAACACTCACTTTTTCACTACATACATAACTTTTATATATATATTATATAATATATTAGGGGTGCGGGTAGGGTAGGGTAGGATATACCCGAAACCCGTACCCTACCCTACCCGCAGGCAAATTCGTACTTTATCCTACCCTACCCGCTGCAGGGTAGACAACCCTACCTAAACAGGTTAGTTCGGGTTGGATACCCGCGGATAGGGTATATATTGCCAGCCCTAGATAGAGGGGATATCCATGGCGTTGTTGACTCAAGGTTAGGAGAAGACTTTGACTGTAGCTCTGCCTGGAAAATTGTGGAAATAGCACTGACTTGTGTGTCTCAAAACTCTAATGAAAGGCCAATCATGAGTGAGGTGTTGATTGAACTAAAGAACGCTTTGGCCATGGTTAAGTCAAACAAACTATGGTGGTGGTGTCAACAATAATAATGGAGATTCATCGGTTGAACTGGTCTTTGTGAATGCAAATGAATCCACTCCTCTGGCCAGGTAAATTAAAACACACAATTACAAGTGGAAACTGATGTATCAGCAACAATAAGTTTTCTATTTTGGTTTTTGGGTTCACAAAAGGGGAGCCCCAATGCCCAAAAATAGGAAACTCAAAAAACTAACAATAAGTTAATTAGGGTACGTGTGTCTTGGACTCTTGGGAGTGGTGTGATTGAAGTTTCTCATGTCCCAGCTGAAGCCTTATCTCAGCTGATAATTTATATGTTTCTTAATATGTTGCATTCGGGTTTGAATTTTGGCAAATGCGCAAATATTAAAAAATAATTCTTTAATTTTGTGTGGGTGAATATGTAATATGAATGTGTTGTGATACTAAGATTGGAGGTGTCTACTCTATCTTAAAAAAAAAAAGTTTCTCATATCTTATTTCTTCTTCTTTCCTGCATGCTTGATACTTCTATATAAATTTGTGTATTATCTACTTTAGTTCTAAGTTACATTTGGTGGAGAGTTTATCAAGATTTTGCAAGATACGATGAATGAGCTATTACATATCTCGTATAGTCGTATAGATTAAGTTATAATAACTATAATTAATGATATTCGTATTTAAACAAACTAAGTCAAAATTGTTCGTGTTCATTCATGTAATACAAAATGTATTAGTCCATAATAAAAAAAATAATCATATTAGACACTAATATAAACTGATGAATTCTACTATACTCTCTCTAAAATAAAAAATAAATTATTCTTGTGACATAAATAGTGTTATTTATTTTTACCATCCCACCAAATACATCTCTTTTTCTCCAATTTTAAAACCTTAATTTCTTTCAAATCCAATTACCATTTCCAATCAATTAGGTTAAAATTTGGAATTTGTTCTTATGCTTTCAATCTCTAATTTCAACGAGCACATCTATCAAATTTTCAGCTCTCTTCTTCTTAAAACTTTTTTCCTAGTATTTTTTTTTTAAATTCACCCGGATCAATAATGGTACTCCTTCTCATTAACCAATCTCCATAGCCTTGTATAACTATATAACATAAACAAACCAAAATATTAGTTAATCGTAAATACAATGAGTCAATAATTACCATCTTAGGATTTTTATTATCTGAATAATAATTATAAGATAATTTAAGAACAATTAAAGATAAAAAAATACCTTGGTGCCCTCTACCAATTACCATTATTTTTAACTAATATATCATAAATTTCTATCAATTTTTTAGCTCTCTCGTTTTTAGGATTTTCTAGCAATCATATTAGAGATAGCAATTAGATTTGACGATCTCATTCGAACTTTGGAACTCTGGTTGAAAGATAATTTATCAATAATCATTGTATATGCCACAAGGGGTAATTTACCCTTTATTTTAGAGAGGACATAATAGACTTCACCTTTAAAAGTTTTGTTTAGCATAATTCTACTTGGGACAGCATTATTTAAATCTTCAAGCATGTGCTTTTGGCTTACATACGACGTTTAATGAGGACTTTGCATTTTTGGACACACTACTGTATTTTAAACATTTAGTAATATTTATCCCTTAATATTTGTTAAAGTGTTAATAAATATTATAAAATTATATCTAAACTAATATTTATAATGAAATGTTAGTAAATTCATATAACTTTTGAAAAAAACTTAAAAAGTGTTATCTACTCCTATCGACATAAAAATAAATAAACATCCCCTAACAGCTGGCATAGAAGAAAGATCGGATAACCTGCTAGCGCAGAAAATCAACGCGCCAAAGCTATCGACATGATCTCATTCCAAATTTTATTCTCCTTTGCACTCTCGTTCTCAATCTTACTCGCGCTCTTGATCTTGATCTCGATCGTGCTTTCAATCTCGCTCACACTCCGCTTTTTGAATCTCTCTTTCGTTTCAACAAACTCTATTTTTCTCTCTCGATCATTTTTAGGATTTGTTACTCTCTGTTTTGAGGTGACTATGACGGAGAAGGAAAAGAAGAATCTCTTTTTGTGTTCTTTTTTCTCTAATTTTCACTGCTTTATTATTATTCTTACAATCTTCTTAAGCTTTTTGTATGTATTTGTTAAGATCTGTTGGCCATGAATTGATTGAATTACTAATGTGAAGATCTGCTCAATTCAAGCTCGACAGTCTCGAGCAGGACACTAATAATTCCAAAATTGCATCTCCAGCTACTAAGGTACTCCTTTTTCTTTTCTCTCTTCATTTTCCATATTCATTTAGTTATCATAACAATTTTTTGTACTAAAAAGAAAAGTGTTAGTAGTTAGTAACTAAAACGAGAGAAACATCACTTGGATATGATATGACATGTTATAACTATTGTGTGCATCGGGAGTTACAAGCTGAAATTTTTGTTAACTTCAATATTAATAATGTATACTTGTACATACCATATAACCTTAAAACTCTAGTTGAAAGACAATTTATCAATAATGACGGTATATATCACAAAGGGTAATTTACCCTTTAATTTATAGAGAACATGGTAGAATTCACCATATATATATATATAGAGCAATGCTAGGGGACCAACAACTTTTGTGATTGGTAGCCATCAAATAGCCATCAATAATGATTTAATGGTGTGAGATTTCATGACTCACCTTTTTCTCTGCTGGTTACATGCTGGCCAAAATTCAATAAAATTGCTGGTCCCTAGACTTTTCCATATATATATATTTGTTGAGTGTTGTTACTCAATAGCCTATTAATAATGATTAAGTGCCGTAGGTTGCCAGAATATTTATATATATATTTAAACTATCTATTAATAGTAATCAATCCCTACCAAATATTGGAACTGTGGAAGGGGTGATAGTCAATAGTGTCTGGATAATATCATGGAGTGATTTACTCCATACAGCTAACAATATTGTTTTCATGCAAATACCGAATAAACCAACCAAAAGATTCCTTCTATGAGTGGGAGAGGGGTAGACAAAAATACAGATTTAAATATAATAGGCCGTAAGAAACTACGTAAATGCAGTCACATTAGCCATAATGATAAGTGTTATAATGTTGTTGCAAGTGTAATAAGGAACAAAACAAAAGGAATATAATGTTGCTCAAGTGTAATATGAAATCATAAATATATAGAAAGAATCCTCATTTCTATACCTAACTATGATTCTTGAATTTACCGTGTAAAATTAGCGATATGTATATTCAATAGCTAAAATCATTAATTTAAAAGAGTACGTACTCCTTGTACTCCACTCTTTCAAACTAATAATGAATAGTTAGTGATAATATTTAATATAATATTCATTTGATAATGTAATATATATTTCTAATACAAAAGATTAAATTAATCTAAGATTTTTATAAGTTATCATGATAAAAAATTCAGTTAAAATTATACAAATCATGTTTGCTATCTATTTCTTTCACAAAATCACCCATAATAATAACAATGGTATTGATAATATTGATGGTACTAGAGAACAAGATCTACATATTAATAATATATATTTTATTATTGTAAAGGTTTTTAACATGGATCTAAATATATATTAGACACAAAATAATAAATAGTTTGATTATCGTAGAATGACACTTTTCGTTCATAAAAATAAATAAATTAAACTGCACTTAAAATTTAAATCACTTCTTTCAAATCCAAGTTAAAACTATTTCAATGATTTGTGCTTCTATAGAAGAGATCTTAAAAATTGAATCTCCTCTTTTTAATTTATATTAGTGTATGTTCCCGTATATACAGAATAGTTATAATTAAAATTAAATTCTTAAGATTTTTAATATTAAAATATTAAAAATAATTAATATTTGTCTTAATCAATTTAAGTTTATTGAGTAATCATCTCACTCGTCTGCTTAAACAACTATGTGTAACAATTCATTGGCTAGCAGTAAACCCTTAATAAATTGAGCATCAATACGTGGTTAGGCTTGACAGGAGTACTCGAATACGCAGGTACCCGACTCGTCCATACGCGGTTGGGGAGGGTAATAACTTGACCCGAGTCAGGGCAGATTTTGTTTAGGATAAGGCATGGTCAGGTTTAGGATGTACCCGCCTCAGATATATACATATAAACACTTTTTAAGAATTAGGATTTGCCTCACACCACAGATTCAGTGATTCATAGTTTCAGTCCATACTCTATAGCCATGCAAGAGAAATCCAGTCATCCTCACCCAAAGTCTTTATCTTCTCGACTTATTCACAAAAAACCTCATAGCTCCCGTCATCATTGTTGCTGAGTCCATCGCTGCTTACCCCTTCACAGCTCATGTCGCCATCGCTGCTTATCCCGTTACCGTCGTTGTTGAGCCCGTCGCCACCTTTCTCCTGCCGAGTTCCTTTTCTCTAGGTAAATTCTCCCATCTCTCTCTGTCTCACTCTCTCTCATTGTGAGTCTGTTAAGTTCTTCTCTTCTTCTTCCACAGACTCATCACTTAGTCGTCGTCGCTATGAGCTCGGGCATTACCGTTGCAGTTTCATCTGAGTCAGTCACCGAATAAAATAAATTTTTTATTCAAGTTGAATCAGTTGAAAATAGGCATGCATGAGATCATTTTTGCATGTAATTTCTAAATTTTCTCATCCAAATTTGATCTATGTGGTTGAGTATTTTAGTCTGACGATCATTGTGATTTCGTTGCGACACTAATGTGATAAAAGTTGCGATAATTTCATAACTAATATATGAGACAGATAATTAGGAAAATAACATTCAGATGTGCGCATAAAATTTATAAGATGTGATTATCTCAGGAAAATATATATGTATAGTCCAAGTGAAAGATTGTTAGAAAATTATTATTTCTTAATATATTTATTGGCAATACATATATTAATTATAATCATAAATTAAGTAATTTCACATTAAATGATTTATATAACGGTGATCTTATTTACTATCATAAATATTAAATTAAATAAGTTATTATTACTTTTGATTTGGATAAATGAGATTAAAACCATAGATACTATTTTATTTGAGTTTTAGGGTTTAATGAGTGTCGCACTCAAATATAAATAATGATTTCAGGATTTTGGTCTCCAACACATCAAACTCGTCTTCGTAGCTCTTTTCCCACAGTGGGATTGTGATTCAGCCCTATCAAGGATATAGAAGATTTTGGTTGACGAAGATCAAAGAACCATAAGAGCCAAACTCTTTGATCTCAATCATGCTCTCGAATGAAGGGACGCTTCTGCGCTCTTAGTTATATTTTTTAATGATTTAATATAGATGATCTTGAGGTTGAGAAATTCTAAAATTTTCAGATAAAATAGAATTTTTATTCAATCAAATGATGATAAATAATTTTATTGAATTAAATTATATTAATATGATCATTGGATGATAAAGAATGCTAGAAAAATAAATAAATAACATTTTAAGAGTATAAAAATATTAAATTGTCATTTTAATTTACTTTTTTAATCAACGACAATAAATATCTTGCATTAATTAAATTTTTACATAAAATTAAATACCTAAAATTATTTCATTTCTTCAAAAATATTTTGAACATACAATGGTTCAATGAGAGGTTGACAATTGAGAATTGAATATAATATTTTTAAATTCATATTGTTCAATAAAAAGATGTACTTAATTCTATCCTTCATAAATAATTCTATATTCATTATTACTTATCTATCTAAATAATTATAATATTGATAAAATATTATTTTTAGATGCAAAAAATTTAAAATATATTTATTCTATTTCAAAAATCAATATTCATATTTAACTTAGAATTTTAACAAATATGGCAAAAAATATTATATTTTTTAGTTAAAAATATAAAATATCTATAAATATATTTTGTGCTTTAGCTTTAGATTTTTCAAAAAAATTTGGCAAGTTAATGGAATTAAATCATATTTCTATAACATATATAAGAATGTATATTACACATAAATAAAAAAAAATTAGGTATAGTCAGAACAAATACATAAATTAAAATAAAATTTAGAAAAATAAGAACCAATAAAATATTGAAGGAAAGAAATATAAATAGAAGAAAAATAAAATTATTAGACGGAAGAGAAATAATTTAATAAGTTTTATGTGTATATAAAAGATGAATAAAAAGAAGATATACAGTACATTGTTTAATTTAGCACATAGAATAAGAGAATAAAAATAATAATAAAAAGAAACTAAATATCTGAATTAATATCAAAATAAAAAGTAATAAAATAATGATAATCTATCATAATCTTAATCTTTTAATATAATTATTTAATAATAAGATAATTAATCTACCAAGAATACAAAGAAAATATACTGTATCTTATTTAATTTAGTAAGATTTATGGAAATAAACACAGAGAATAAGATAATAAAAATAATAATAATAAGAAACTAAATATCTGAATTAACATCAAAATAAAAAGTAATAAAATAATGATAATCTATCATAATCTTAATCTTTTAATATAATTAATTCTAATTAAGTAATCAATAATAAAATAATGATAATCTATCATAATCTTAATCTTTTAATATAATTAATTCTAATTAAATAATCAAATAAATTGAATATAAATATGTGTAATCTAATCGTATAAAAAATTATTTTCTACAATTAGATATTAGTGTATAAATTAAATTTTAATCAGAAAAAGTAAAAATACAAATCTAATATTAAATTATGATAGAGCTCATTAAAACGAGAATTTTAACACCAATTTCAAAGAATTTGGCCCAAAATTAGACCGAACGAACCGAACCAATTGAACCGAACCCGTGGGCCCAACTAACCCATCGTACTTAACGAGCTCAGCTCATTATCATCCCCATTCAGCATGCATACAAGCTGGGAACATTCAAAAGGGGGAAGAACATGTATTAAGTTCACAAACCCTTGGCTTTGATTAAATTCCAATAACTTTTGATCCGGAGTTTCGATCGCCGCACCGTTTGCGGTCACGCGTTCGCAGTGATGAGCTCTACAAAGTCCGGTACCTTTCAAGGTAAGAAAAACATAATCTCAGCTCCTATTCTCTCTTCTTTAAATCTAAAAATGTTAGAATTTTTGGTGTGGTAAGATTTTGGTTAAATTGATGTTATATGATCAAATTGACTTGAGGAATTGGTGGGCTTTGGTTTGATTGAGGCACATACAAGGTAAGGTTTATCAACCTAAGCCAATTCTTGATCTTATTATGTAAATTCTGAATTTGAAGTATACATGTGAAATAGGTGTGAATTTGAAGTGTATATATATATATATATTGAATTGTGGGCATTTGGAGGCTTGGTGGAAAGATTGGTGCTAAGATTTTGATTGATTTCTCAAGCTTGTGGGGATGTGTGTGTGACTAGTGTGGCTGCCTTGGACCAAACGTGGTGATCGGTCAAGGTATGGTTTAGGTTTCGCGCATTTAATATGTAAGGCTTTGTGAAAACTTAGGCTAGAGAACTATAGGATAAGTTGAAGTGGTTAAATGGGTTAAATGATTAGTCTTCATAATATTGATGGATAAGTTGACGTTGGGCATGTGTTGAGGAATATGGTGAATTTATGATATTTCTTGATGTTTGGTTATAATTGAGCAATTGACAATGCGGATTGAATGTATATATATATGCTAGTATAATGATATGGTTGAGATTGAGTAGTGTTTGTTTGATATTGTTGGTATTGATATAATGCATAACAATGTGATGATGGTTGGAGAATTTTGCGAAGATGACAATATATGTATATAAAATAATTGTTAGTTTGTGATTAAAATTTGTAAGTTGGATTGAAACGAGATGTTATTGAGCTAAGGAAATGATAGGGTTGCAAGAATTGTTATGCTATTGTTGAGGATAAGTTGTATTGATGGTTGTGGTATGTTGAGTTGAGTGGAATTGGGTTTTGGTAAGAAAATGTGATTTTTGGTAAAAATGAAGGTTTGGTATAATTTGGTGAAATTTGATTTTTGATGAATTTTGGTAGTCATTAACTTGCTCCTCAAATTTTGGATGGAAATGAGGTTTGTTTTAAATTAAAGAATGTTTTATAAGTTTGAGAATGATATAAGGTTTGCAGAAAATCGAATTTTGTAGATAAAGTTATGGACGCCGAAAATTCGGTGCGAAAAACTGAAAATTTTAAAGTTGCAGCAGAATCAGGTTTTTCTAGTGTGTACCCACGCACACTGTTGTGCGCACACACCCAGCAGTAGACGAAATTTTACCTGTGCGTATGCACGCACCAGGATATGCTTTCTGCTGGTGGCGCTCGCATAGGTGAGGCGCACGCACACCAAGTAATACTGGGTTGGTGTGCGCACACACACGCTCTGTTTTTTACAAAGTGTGAGTCCGCACATACTCTATTTTTCTAGCACCTGTATTTTCATAATTCAAACATGGTATCAGACCTCTAAACCTCTATTTTTGTCCTTTCAACTTTAGATCTTACTAGTAAGTTTATTAATTAGTTGAAGCTAGGACAAGGGTGATAACTTCAGAGTGGGGTAGTAATCTTAAATGAAGAAATAGGTACAAATTGTAATGATATGAGATGTATGTTTGAGATTAGGCTAAGCTATGACTATAAAAGATGAATGTAAGGACATGATGATGATAAATAATGAGATTTTGGATGATTGTATGTAGTCGGAATGTCGAGATGTGTATGTGGCCGAAATGATCGAGATGGCAAGGTCTGGGTGTGATCCCGCTTGCATATTAATTTGAAAATTGTGTTCGGATGGCAAGTTAAGGATGGAAGTTTCCTCTCTTGTCGTGATGTGGATGTGGAAAAGGTGGAAAGACACTCTCCTTTGTATTGTTTCTCCCACATTCTTCTCTGGTTGCAAGATGGAAAGGCACACTCCTTCGATGTAGAAAGACACTCTCTTTCGTATATCTTCCAGGAGAAGGTGGAAAGACACTCTCCTTCGTTTATGATCCTTGTGGAGATGCGCAACCTAGAGACCAATGTCTGGGTTAGCTACCAGATGTGTCGGGTTCTGGCAAAGTAACCGACACGTGAGCTCACGGCCAGTAGGATAGACATTCATCATATGCATTTTGTTTGTTTGTTTGCTATGCTTAATTGGGAATGCCTAATTGATTATATTCTGCTAATTGTTGTAATTGTTACTTGAACTACTTGTTTTCTACCTGTGCTTGCCTTGTCTGTTTGTTTTGTCTATGCGAATCATCGGAGATGGAGGTACGGAGGAAAGGTGGACAGGTTTAGAGTTAAGGTTAAAGTTTAAGCTAGGTTTAGAATTCCCTAGAAGACCACCCTTTTTATGATTTTTGTTTAGTAATTTAAGCTTTATAATTTGAGAGTCGGCGTTCTAAGATTGCCTTTGGCATTCCCAGGACCTTATATATTATATGCGTGGCACCTTTACCATGCTGAGAACCTCTGGTTCTCACCCTATACTGTGTTGTTGTTTTTCAGATGCAGGTCGGAAGGCTCCTCGGTAGGCATATGGATTTCTGAAGTGGAGTAGTTCCTGGGATATTTTAGTTTATCAGCTTATGTATATATGTACTTAGTTACTTAGCTTTCTCTCTAAGAAACTCGATTATTTTGTTCCTCATAGAGGTTACAGGAGAGTTAGGATTCTATTTCTGTATTTTGGACATTTTGGGATACTTGTATATGCATGTATATATTCTCCGGCCAACCTTGACTTCGCAGGCTGAGTTAGGAGCTTGTTATTTTGTATTATTGACCCTTTTCCTATGTCATCTGTATATATTTGTTATTGAGCTTTAGTTTTCTTCTCACGCAAGTAACCACATTTTTTGAGGGTTGCGCTTTTTGATTCTGCAATTTTGTTTTACCTATTTTTCAAGACTCCTAGCATACTATCTCTTTTTCATTATTATCATTACATATATTTTACTTTTAGAGGTCGTAATACCTTACCACCTCAGCTTTATGACTTAAGCATAAGACTCTGTGTGGTAGGGTGTTACATTATGGTATCAGAGCAGTTCGTTCCTATAGAGCCTGAGGGACGGACTGACTATGCTTTTATGCATTCTCTGTGTATGTGACTATGTAATATTAGGATATCTGGCTGATATACATAGCATAAACGTTCATGAGCATGCATTTGGGACTTAAAGCACTAGACTTGTGATATTGAGACTGATCAACTTGATATCACTTATTTGGTGTGTATAGGGACCAGATGTCGACTCGCAGATGCGGACGCGAGCGAGGTAGAAGCAGAATAGGAAATGTTATGCCTGAAGCGACAGGGAATAATCCTAATCTTGTAGACTTTATGGCTGCCCTGAGGAACATGGCTGCGGCTATGCAGGTGACAGCCGAAGCCCTGGGAAACCAAATAAACAATGGAAATAATAGCAACAACGGCGATGAGGGTCCTATGATGTTTTACTCCTTATTGAAGGTTCATCCTCTGACCTTCAGAGGAACCTCGAACCCTACTGATGCGGACAACTGGATTCAAGCTATAGAGCGAGCATTAACGGCTCAGCAGGTTCCTGAAGAACAGTGGGTTGAGTTTGGAACCTGCCAGCTGCAAGGTGAGGCTCAGCATTGGTGGCAGGACATGAGGCGTATTCTGCAGCCTGATGGAGTTATAATTTCTTAGGAATTGTTTCGAACAGAGTTTTATAAGAAGTACTTTCCCAATTCAGTCAGAAATGCTAAGGAACTTGAACTGCTTCAGCTGAAACAATGCCAGATGACTGTTACTGAGTACACTAGCAGGTTTGAGGAATTGTGTCATTTTTCACGGATTTTTCAAGGAGCTCCTGAAGATTTTGCTGAGTGGAAGTGTATCAAGTATGAGGGAGGCATTCAGAGCGATATTCTGAGCTTCGTTGCACCTATGGAGATCCAAGTGTTTTCTAAATTTGTGAACAAGAGTCAAATAGCTGAGGAATGTGTGAGGAACGCAGCCGTGGCGAAGAATGATAACCGGGAGTCTCGCCGAAGAGATTACTGTCAGGACTTGGCACCAATGAGTCAAGAATTCAAGAGGACTGAGAACTACCGACCCAATAGGCAGCATAAAAACAAGCAAAAAATAGAGAAAAAATCTATTAGACCAAAAAAATATTCTGTCAAAAAATTATTATAAAGAGATTTATAATTAGAGAAGAAAATAATAAAAGCATTAATAATAATAAAGAAAAATAAATGAAGCTCATGTTAAAGAATGTTAGAAAATAAATAATAAAGTTTGTATTAATAATAATAATGTTGAGAAATGATGTTGCTGCTTTAGGCTTCTAGCCTCCGTCTTTGGCCATCGTTTTTTTCTTTCTTTACTTTTTTATTTAAATTATCAAGTCATAAAAAAATAAAGAACAATTCAAGAAAACAAAAACAGTAAGATCAATAGTAACTATACAAATCAAAATAGATAGGAGAAAAATAAACTATTATATGATAGAAATTAACATGAGTATATTTCATCATTAAATAAACAAAGTTAACGCAAAATAAAATTACACGTAAAGAGAAAAAAAAGTTAAAATATCCAAAGTGATAAAAAAATTATTTTTATAATTTTATTCTGTCATATATATAGACAACAATGAACTTCTAACTAAATTAAATTGTATTTATTATTATTAGAAAGGATAAGAGAGAGAGCAGTAGAGAAAATATTTGTGTGTATTCAAGTTGTGTAAAATGATATAATATAAAAGGTGATTTATAGGTGTTAAGAGAATCGAAATAATAAAGACGTAATATCCTATAGTAAATATTCAGATATGTTAAATAATGCTAATTGATCTAATTGATCATAATTATACTTTAACATCCCTCGTCAAACTTAAGTGACTTTGAAACTTATTTGAAATAACTAAATAAAAAAATGCATGAAGTGATAGAATAGGTGCAGACAGAACTGTCGAAAAGAAGCGCAGATGGAACCGTCGGAAGGAAGTGCAGACGAAACTGCCACAAGAAAATGTAGACGAAACTGTCGGAAGGAAGTGCAGACGAAACTGTTGGAAGAGAACGCAGATGGAACTGCTGGTAGAAAAAGTAGACAAAACTGCCACAAGAGTGGCCAACTGCCAAAAAATGCTGAAAAGATGGCGAACTGCCGAAAAACTGTTGAAAAATGATAAAGTGCGAAGAGATGACAAACTATAGGAAGGTGATGAAAAATATATGGTTTCTCCATGAGAATAAGGCCCAGTTTGGGTAAATAACTTAAATAAGTTCTTTTGGAAAAAGAGCTTAAACACAAGGACTTTTATTAATAACAGTTTATAAATAAGTTATTTTGTGTTTGGATTTTTAGTTATAAAAGTACTTATTTTGAAGTTGTAGAGTTTGGATAAATAACTCGAAAAATAATTTTTTTTTTTGCAGAAGAGAATGAATATTAAAATAACGATGATAACAAATACTTTCCAATATTGAATGTTGATTTTACATAACCTAATTACTAATATTGTGTATGATATGGTAGGTGAAAATAAAAAATAAATATAAAATGTGTGTCAATGTATATTTTGTTACTTTTTTTATTTTACTCCTATTAGAACTCCCTTCTTTATTGAGGTAAAAAACTTGCTATAATTAACTATGAAAATAATAGCAAGCTATAAAATCACATGTGAAAAAAATAAAATTAAAACTAAAATTTCATACCACAGTAAAATACAAATTTAATAATAAAAAATAGAGTGATAAAATGATAAAAAAAATACTTAGAAGGAATATATGCAATAAGTTGTTCAGATGCAATATTGTCTGAAAATGAAAATAGTGGTGGAGGATCAATACTTCTATCAGATGAATCATTACGTGAAAATGGTGAAATTTGGAACATTGCGTGAGAATGATGGTGAAGTGGTAGAATGACTTATCGAGAAGTAGAGAAGTCATATATTTCTACTTCTTCAAAAAGCTATAAATTAACTTTTCGAGAAGTTAAAAGCTTTTTTTAAAATGGTGCCAAACACACACACTGTGACTTTTCATAATCCAAAAGTAAAAAAAAGTAGCTTCTACTACTTCCCAAACGGGCTCTAAGTAGTGGATGAACTAATTGGTGAGGTTAGAAAAGCATCAAAGCATTAACAAAAGGGAAGAAAAAAAAATATCACGGAAGAAAGGTATGAAAAGTATGGTGATTTCACCAGAAGAAAATCAACTTATCTTTCTCAAGGAGGATACCATGGCTCTGATACCATGTTAGAAAGGGGGGGAGGGAGCAATAGAAAAAATGTTTGTGAGTATTCAAGTTGTGTAGAATGATACAATATTGAAGGATATTTATAGGTAATAAGAGAATTAAAATAATAAAGACGTAATATCTTATAATAAATATTCAGATATGTTAAATAATGCTAATTGATCATAATTATACTCTAACAATTATATTCAATTAATTGATATACATAATATTAAATTGTGTGATACTTAAATATAATATCTAATCAAATTAATTAGTTGATATAATTAAGTCATCGTAACGAATTGTGTTTAATGAGTTAAAAAAAATAAATTAGGAATCACTCTCAAAAGCATACCACGTCAGCTTTATCATTAAATGCAAAAATCTGATTTTTTATATAATTGAATAGATTAATTGATTGTATTAATTTGTAAGATGAATAACGTATAATAAATATTGTGAAATTAATTATATTAAATTAATAAATAAAAAATTAAAAGGGACTTTTTTATTGCTTTTTAATGAGTACACATTTTTATAATTTCACGTTCTCTTTATCTCTTCCTTTCACATTTATTTCGTTTAATTTATTAAACTAAATCAATTATACTAATTATTTGTATTAACTAATTAAATATTTTTTTATGTATTATTATAACTGTACCTTTAGACCATAGGTTAAAAATATTACAAAAGATATTTTATAAAAGTTGTTAAAAAATAAATATTTTAAAATGTGTCTTAAGATACAAATTAACTAAATTATTTTTTAATTTAATGTGTTTGATTCATTCAATAATTGTATTAATTGTAACTAATTAATTATTTAATTTGATTTGATTAGAATAAATATTTCATCATTTAATATTTTATTTGATTCATTAAATTACATTAATCATAACTTCAAATATTTAATTTAATTAGAGTAAATATCAAATTATTTTAATCTATTTATGGACAATACATATATTAATTATAATCGCAAATTAAGCTATTGTACATTAAATGACTTATATAATGGTCATCTCATTTATTATCATAAATGTTGAATTAAATAAGTTATTATTACTTTTGATTTAGAATTAAATGAGAATAAAACCAGAGATACTATTTTATTTGCCCTTTAGGGTTTAATGGATGTCACACTCAAATATAAATAGTGACTTCCAAATTTTCGTCTCCAACACATCAAAGTCACCTCCGTAACTCTTTTTCCATAAAAGGAATTGCGATTCAACTTTATCAATGATACAAAAGGTTTTCAAAGAACAAGGGAATGCTTTGAATTTGCACGAATTCTAAATATTCGAACTTACGATGTTGTTTTAGTTGGTTGTCGTCACGAGAATGATTCTAATTTATACGTGTCTAAGGACTAAAATAGATTAAATATTATTTAAGTAATTTATTTCTAATATTGGTATTTGATTAAATTAGT
Organism: Arachis ipaensis; assembly: GCF_000816755.2. NCBI lineage: Eukaryota > Viridiplantae > Streptophyta > Magnoliopsida > Fabales > Fabaceae > Arachis > Arachis ipaensis. The sequence goes on along the minus strand of NC_029792.2, from coordinate 1,414,530 downwards.
TTTAAAAAAATTTAAATTGTTGACTCAATTTATATATTATGATTATTCTTTTTGAATATATTATTTTACATTTTTTAATATAAAATTTCTTTTTTTTTCTTCTAATTTTTAAGTTTATTTTCTTTCTTGGATATATGTATCACCTTCTTTTCTCATTTTATATTTCAAATTAGTAATGTAATTATTAAGAAAAATGTATTTAAAAAAATATTAAAACATCACTATTTAAAAAAAAAAGAAAAAGATACGTGAAAAAAAGAAAAATGAAAAATTAAAACATCACTATTAGGAAAAAACTGTTAATATGCGTATAATATCAATATCAATAATTAATTCTTGTAATTATTTTTGTATTACTAAAGGCTATATATAGTATTTTTTTGTAGAATAAAAAATGTTGTGATTCATAACATTTTCATAAAGTTATATCGTATGGATACAAGATTAATTAGATAATAAAATAAATTTTAATTATGGTAGATTATGTAATAAAAATGTTTGAAAAATAAAGGCAAGAATTATAAGGTTATGAAAAGTCCCATTCAAATTTGACAAGAACAAAAGGACTTACATAGAAATGGTTCTCATGGATGATAAGGTAAGTTGATTAATTTCCATTATTCTTTCAAGTGATGCTAGATCCATTTTATAAATATTTTTTGTTCATATTTTAAGTTTATTTAGTAAGCAAACCCTTGCACGCGAATCAAATACAGTGCGGTTTTATAGATTTATAAGTGCTAATAGCCTTTATATTTAATTTATTTTATAGTGTGATAATAGCCAATATATTTGTTGGTGAATTTAACTATCTATTATATTATATATATCTAATTTTACAACCAAAATGTGTCACATGTCACTTTCTCATTGCAATTGGAAACAAATCTTTCCCTCAAAAATTAAGGAATTCTCCTTTTCTCCTTACAACCAAAATGTGCCACATGTCACTCTCTCATTGTAATTGAAATTAAATCATTTCCTCCAAAATTAAAGAGTTTTTCTCTCATCCTTACTAATTTTACAACCAAAATGTGCCACATGTTACTCCCTTGTTGCAATTGAAATCAAATCTTTTCCTCAAAAATTAAAGAGTTCTCCCCTCCTCCCTCTTCCTTTCTCTATTTCTCTCATTCCTTCAACCACTCTATCTATTTTATATATCATTATCAATATCAATGACTAATTATTAATTTGACAATCAAAATGTACAACATGACATTCTTTAATTGTATTAAAATTAAAATTAAAATTAAAATATACCTATATTATGTATCATATATTACTATCTAATTTAATAATCAAATATATCACATGACACTCTCTTATTAAAATTGAAAGAAAATATTTTTTTCAAAATTAATAAACTCCCTTCCTAAATTCTCTTATCTATCTCTCTCTATTTTTCATTTCTCTCTACCATTTTTACTCTATATATAATTTATATTTTATATTAGAAATTTGACAAATCAAAATATGTTATCCGATTTTTTTTTTACAATTAAAATTAAAATTTTTCTTTCAAAATTAACAAACTCTCACTCTCTCTCTTACTCTCATTCTTCATCTTTATCTTTCTCTCTTTTTTCTCTCATTTTCTATTTTTTCTATCTTTCTGTTCTACAGAAAACAAAGTTAACAAAATAATATAATTCAAATAAAAAATATTATTATTATTATTATTATTATTATTATTATATACATATTTTTTTAGTTTTTTATTTAGTTTTAAATTTTCACTACCTATCTTTCTAATCTATATTTTTATTTCTCTTCTTTCAAATATTTATTACATATAATTTGGAGAGAATACTAATGTTATATTTAAAAGTTAGAATCAAGATTCAATTGTTTTAAGAAAACTTAATTTTTTAGTTAATTTTATAACTATCAGTATAATTTTTTAAGCTAATATCTAATTATTATTTGATTTTTTATCTACAGATACCTTGGTCTTTTTAGTAAGAAATTTTTATCAACCGTATCTACGACTTTTTTTGTAAAAGTAGTTTGATTTGGTAAATCTTTTGTGCCATGTATAATTTATACTGTTAGAACAAAGTGGACCGTAATTTTAAAAAATTTAATTCCTGTAATATTATTACGGGTAAAAATACTAGTATATTACTATATTATTTATGAACACATTCAGTATATATGTTTGATAAATGAAGAAAGTAGATTATTAAAACTGATTAATAACTATTTTAGAGTTAATCCAATTAAAACTAAATTAAAAAAAAAAACAAACAATGCATAACATGTTACTTTTTTATTAATTAAATTATTATAATTCAAATTAATTTTTAAAAAAATTTAAAATTATAATTTTAATTTTATCACGTACATAGCACGAATTATTACACTTGTTTATGTCTACTAATAGATGAAAAAGGATTTTTATTTCCTTGTAAAATCATTATTCAACAATATTGTAATTCTTCTTCATCTTTAAACCTACGTAAATGTATTATTTCATCCAATTTAATGAAAGTGAATGCTATGGTGCCTATCATTTTGTATCTAAGTTACTAAAAAAGGTAAATAAATAATATTTAACAAATTTTATATGATTTATTTTTTATTTTAAATATTTTATTTTTTACTTTAAAAAAAAGTCAGGCAATTTAAGCATTATAACAAAAATACCATGGAACTCACCATAAATGTCCCCTTTGTTCTCTTTATCCCCCCACCATTTTTGCTTTATAATGCTATGTATACATTATTTAAAAGTTGGTTTGCTAGCCAGTAGTTATTTTTTCTTTTAAGAAAAGTATTTTGGGTTTAGTTTGTATAATTGCTTGCAGTGGAAAGAAAAAAAACTTTAAAAAAATTTTAATCATATGAAAATAAATATATATATAGAGAGAGAGAGAGAAGAGCACACTATGACTTCAAGGAGGACCGAATTCCATGATTAGAGAGAAGTGAAAATTTTGATTAGAAAAAACAAAGGTGATTATATTACTTAATCTCTATTTCTTGAATATTTATTGAAACGAAGCCTTATTTAGATATACTTATGTTACATGTATATTAAATTTAGTTATCAAAGGGAGTGATCAGTATAAAATACATATTGAAATATAAATATACATTAAAAATAAATTAAATTATATATATATTTATTATTTATACACGAATACACTAATTTTAATAGTTAATTTTGATACAAGAATAACATTTTTTATTTAGAGAACGACCTGATTTCAATTTATGCAAGTGGCAACACGTCTGCAAGATATGAAAGATGCTCTTACAAACAAAATCAATCAAAAATGGTGTGTGAACTCGTGGAATAATAAAAATTTATATACGCGTCATAATAATCATATTATTTGTCCTACTCTATCTAATCCTTTTACATATTATTTGTCATAATAATCATATTATTTGTCTTACTCTGTCTATATCAATCTTAATCTTAAACTCCATTCAAATCAAAAGTGCCATATAACAACAAACAAGGACAATTTCTAGGAATTTTCTAAATAATAATGCTTCTTTTTTCATATCCAATGTATTTGCTAACTTAGTAGATAAGAAATTAAGGTGGTGTTGTGCTATGTTTCCCATTTGGTGCAGGCATTTTCCACGGCCTCAAAGCAATAAGAAATTCGTGTTAGCACTTGAGACAGAGTAGTCATGGCTTTCACTTCTCGTTTACATCACATCCTAGTGTTTGTTTCTCTTATTTTTATTTATTTATTTATTTATCAGTTATATTATGTATATATAAAAAATAATAAAGTTATTAAATTAATTATTAGTCTAAAATATATATTAAAATATAAAATATAAAT
>NC_029792.2:1400529-1410485 GCF_000816755.2 Arachis ipaensis | reverse complement strand
TAAAAATATATAAAATAACACACTTATATACATAAATATATGATAAATAAATCAATAATTAATTTTTAATATATAAAAAACTTTTTCCCACTTTTTTTCCCCTTACAAAGTATATAGTAATCTTATGATACTGCAAGCCTTTTAGAGGAGCCAATAACAAGTAAACTTTATAGAGGAATGCTAGGGACCAGTAATTTTGGTGTTTTGTAATTATCAATTGGCCATTAATAGTATTTTTAATAGTGTGAGATTACATCTAATGGTGGAAAATCACTCATTTTTATTTTGATGGTTAAGTGCTGACCAAAAAACACAAAAATTGCTGCCCCTAGACTTTTCCAACTTTATACTTGTTGTCTTTTTGTCCGCCGATAGCTACCATTCTTGTTAATTTATACTGTTCATCATCTTAATTATTAGAGTAGAAAAACTTACGATCATACACATTTAAAGTCATTTTTGGTGCTTGTTTGTTATTTGATAATGAACTTTTGTTGATCTTTTGCATATATTACTGTTTCTTTTAAAAAAGGAATTTTGACATGGCATTTCCTTTTCATATGCAACCTTGAACCTTCCATGAAAGTTCAATACCGAATAATTATTTCATTAGGGTATAAGATTCATTTTTTCTAGAAGAAGAATCAAAGAGGTCAAATTCCATATGAATAACTGCATGCATGAAATAATGTTTAGGCTAGACTCAGTTATTGAAGCAATGCTTCACGATCCTTGACACTTTCCCTATTGAAAGGAGACACATGCCAATATATATATAAAAAAACCCAATAGAGTAATTAAACATCAAAATTATTAAGTCACAAAAAAAAAACATCAAAATTATTAGCATCTATTTGTTGCACGAAATTAGTCAACTAAATTATTCGGTTTTTTTTTTGTTTCTTTTGGTCAGTGACTAAATTTTTCGGTTTAGTTGGTTAGATTGAAATTGTTATCTTCGAATTTCTAAAATTGTTTAGCTACAACTTTTTTTTTCTTAATCACTAGACAATAATTTTAATTTTGGGCCAGATTATCTTGTGCATTATTCTTAATTGGGCTAATCTTCAGTGGAAAATTTTGGGCCTTATTTTGGGCCTTGGGATTTTTGGCCTCATATCACTTTCAGTCCAAAAAAAAAGACTCCCATGCCTATCAATGGAGTTGAGATGATGAGGATGGGGATCATGTCAGTCATGATTCACGGAGATTCTTCTAAACCGGTGAAGTAAGAATCAGCAGCAAAGCAAGTAAACCCTAATTTCCTTTTGTGATCATGCATCTCAGAAAATAGAACAAATTAAATTGCGACTCGAAGTTTCTCAGCTCATTTCTACTTGAGTTCCAAACAGGGGTACGCTCTTTGCTTTAGCTGGTTATTTCAAAGTTTTTTACATGCATTGGGTAATGATTTTTCTGGAGACATGTTAATGATCATAGTAGTGGTTTTGTTCTAGTGATGGATCCTCACAAAGAGAGAATTAAGACTGGATGCCACAAAATCCTGGACGGAATAAACTCAATGTCTTTGGTGAATTTAGATGACCAGCAAGTCCATTCCTTGGTAATGATGAGAGAAATTGCACGCGGTGTTGTTGATGATCAAAATAGGAAGGTAAATAAGATGGTCAGATAGCTGCAGAAAGTTTTATGCATACCTTTTCCCTTGCTATGTCCATGATGAGTGATGACAATGCAAATGCACTTGATTGTGGTGTTGTTGCAGGTGACTAGGAATGATGTGATTCGTGCCTTGCGCCGCAGCATCTTGAAAATGGTTTGAACTACTTCTTTGCATAGATGGATTCATTATGGATATTGTCTAGATGAATGTTTTATGTTTGTCTCGATTGACTTGACACAGGTGTGTGCATCGAGGGATATCATTCGATTATTGAGTAGGATGTCTTACGAAGGCTTGGATGACCAACAGATGAATTTAGTGTTGAGAATGAAAGAAATTGCTCATCGGATTATTGATAAACAGCCTAGAGTTGCAATAACCAGGCCTAATTTACTTGTAGAACAAGTAAGGGGTTTATACTGCTTATCTTATAGTAACTTTGAAATGTATTCTCCCCAAGTTGGCTAGGTTTAAGGTACATGATCAGTTTTACAGGTTGCACTTTTGGATGAAGGGATGAGAGATAGTCCTGTTGTTGAGTCGAGTAAGATCGGGGATGCTCTGATTGATGGGGATCAAAGCATGAGTAATGATGATGATATGTTAGATGTGGAACATGTTTTAAGATTTGAAAATGGGATGAATGTTGCACAGGAGTCTCTATCGCCATCATGCTTCCAGCAATTTCTTCTGTGGCCTCCTGACGATTGCATCACTTTAGAATGGGTTCAAGATATGATGTCCACATTTGAGCACGTTTCACAGAAGGTGTTGCCATCTGCATTTTGTAATATTGTGCCAACCATTTTGGTGGATAAGTTGACAGATGCTGCTTCCAGTATTTTATGTGAGGAACCAAATTGTGTGGAGGTTGACTGTGAAGGAGAAGATTCAAGGGTCATCGTAGTAGGCGATATACATGGGCAGTTTCATGATTTATTGTCTCTTTTCAAGCATGCAGGAGTGCCCTCGGAGAGCCAATTTTATGTTTTCAATGGGAATTATGTAGGTAAAGGAGCTTGGGGCATTGAAGTACTTTTGGTCTTGCTAGCTTGGAAGGTATGGTTATCACTGTGAAATTGCATAAATGTTGATGTCCCTGAATGCCAATAATTATAGTAATGATACAAACAAAACTAACTAAATTGTACGAAATAGAAATATGTTATAGATCTAGAAACCATACTAGTATTATATAACTTCAGAGTATTTATTAGTATGTAAAGTATGTCATTACATATTCAGGTGTTGATGCCTCACAGAATATATCTGCTCTGTGGAAATCATGAATCAAGATATTACACTGGAAGGTATGGTTTTGAGAACGAAGTATGGACCAAATATGGTAAACAAGGAGAATATGTATACAACAAATTTTTGGAGTGCTTCAAGGTGCTTCCGTTAGCTTCAGTTATAGCAAACTGTGTTTATACTACTCATGGAGGGTTTTTCCGTAGCAAACATTCTGCTCCTTCACGAAAGCCAAAACATAGGAAGACACAAAGGGTGGATCTTGGTTCTTTGGCTGAGTTATCTGAAGTTAAAAGAGCTCGTATTGGTTCCCCTTATGAAGGTCCTAATATATTATTGACTGACATCCTCTGGTCAAAACCATCTAAAAGGAATGGTCTAAGGGAGAATGCAGGTCGAAAGTATGGTTTATGGTGGGGTCCTGATTGCACTGAGGCTTTCTTAAAACGACACAATTTAAAGGTATTATTTAAAAATTATAATGTTGCAAACTTATATTTATGTTTTAATTGGTGTATAAAGGTTAAGCATAACTTGTTCGCGAAAGTTGAAAATTTTCTGTTAAAAGTTGCGGTTCATAACTCATTATTCTAGATGGGTTGGTGTTTAGATGTCTATGGAAGAATGACACAAGTTAGTAACTATTATTTGACTGATTAATCCAACTTGGTTTTAAAATGGCCTAATTCTGTAGTTCATAATTTACTTGATTTAGTTTCACTTCATTTATTTTCCTTAACTTGAAAATCTGTTGCTGCTAATACTTTGTGGTGTCCAATTCTTGCTCCACAGCTGATCATCAGATCACATGAAGGGCCTGATGCAAGGGCTGGTCAGGATGATTTTGGGAACATGATGATTGGATATAGCTTGGATCACGATGTAGAATCAGGAAAGCTATATACACTTTTTAGTGCTCCAGACTACCCACAGGTTCATATGTGTATATGTAACTAGCACTTTTCTGTTTATACTATTGTTTGTTTGTTTTTTTTTTTTTTTTATATTTTCCTGGAAATTTAGTATGTTGGAATGCATGTCTTCAAGCTCCATAACCTTGAAATGATGGAAAATTCAGTCAAAATCTGTCTGCATTTTATTAGCTAGTAGCAGCTCTGCAAATGGAAATTATTACAGAGAGGTGTTTTATGATTTGAAACAAAACAGCATCACGCTCTTATTGTGTTTGACTAATAAAACATAACTTTCTACAAGGAATTGGGAATTTGAGATCTGCAGCATCTGAAGTAGCATATCTCTTGAAAGGTCTTCTATGTTGCAGTTTGGTCAAAAGAGATATAATAATGAAGGAGCATATGCAATATTGCAGTCTCCAGATTTTGCAAGTCCTTCCTTTTTCTCATTCAAAGCTGCAGAAAGACCAACGGTAATCAGTTCTTATCTAGTAAACATTCAGAGCTTAAACAGCATATTCTCTTACACCGTAGGGGATCAAATGCAAGCTGAGGGTAACCCACAATGGTCGGAAAATAAGATTTGTATTGAAGTTGGGAGAAGACTTAAAAATGTTATCTAATAATTTATTTGGAAACTTGTAGGTATAAAAATATTTTCTTTATGCAAGAGTTTCGTGCTTAAAAAAGTTTCTTTGCATCATTGACAATGGTGATTAAGAATGGATTAGCTAAAGGGTGACCTAGGGGTATTTTGTTCAAGAGAATAAAAGTAGCATTCAATGAATAGAAAACTTCAAATGTTTTCATTAAATTTACCTTTTCCTATTAAACTTTCTACTTGACTACTTGTAACATGCTTAACAAGTACCCTTAGCAAGGCCCAAATAAAAATTACTGAAGTGATGTACCTAAAAGACAAAAGGAAATTATTGAATTGGTTTTATCGACTGTTGTTAAGTGCGTCTGTCTTTTGTGATACTTGCTTCCCAGGTGGATCCTTATGTTGATTCTGATGCTGATGAGATGGACTTGCGTGCGCCAAGTTCTTCCCAAATAGTATGTGAGCAAATAACTTTTCCAATAAGTTCTCCTCAGCTTTCTCTTTACGTGATAAACAAAGAATTACTGAAGTATATTTGTCTGTAATAATAGCATTGGAAATTCTAATAGAATTAGATAGTATTGTGCTGCTTTTTGACTTAGAGCTGTATTTATAATTTCTTCTTTTTGCATGTTTTAAGACAAAATGCCCAGAACATGATTTTCCTCTTTGCCATCATGCTATATTGGCTACTAAATATTGGAAACGCAGGCCTCAACCTCTGCCTTCTGTGCTTCTCAAAGACCATATCCAGGTGGCTCGAGACCCATTTTTGATTTTAGTTTGTTGGGCATACACAATGGACCATCTTGGAGCGTTGAGCTTGGAGATGGTTTAGGTGGCACTCAAGTTATGCAGGTTCCGAGGGCCCCCGTGGTGGAAGGCTTGCCGCTTCCTCCCAATATACAGGTACATTTATCACTCAACTCTGGGCATCTTTGTTAATATGCTAATCCTTACCCGAAGGTTTGGTCTACAGGAGCCGCACCGGTCTGCGTACAAGTATTTGTTCGAGCTGGTTGGTGCATTGAAACATGTGGTTGTAACAAGGGTAAGAATTATGGCTCATGGCTGGTTTGTTGTTTCACGTGTTCTCCTTTTTAGAAATCAAGCTGGTTTTCTCAATTTCAGGAGACTGAGAACAGAGCCCGTGTGTCAGCATTGAGAAGCAGAGCCAAGAAACGAAAGGGAAGGAAGAGTAATAGTTGATAGGTGAGTTTTAGAAAGCGCCCCTCCAGAAGAGGCGTCCCACGTGCGGTTTGCCTTTTGGTTTCGTGGTTGCAGTTGGACACGTGGTGATGCGTGACAGGCCCGCGTAACAAGGAGAAAGATGAAACCTGTAATAGGGAAGTTTTCATTTTTCGTTAGTTATATTTTCGGCTCTTCTGTTTTGTGGGTCAGGCATTCAATTTTGAGTTTAATTTTGATGCACTCACAGGGTCACAGTCGTGCATTACATCTGTTTTTTTTTTGGATGAAGATTTACACAATCAATATAAAAGATAAATATTTTTATTGATGTGGTGTTGGTCTGTCAAAATTAAAGTCTTAATTTTTTGCCATGAAAGACGGGCTGTTCAGCTGGGGCTTGCGATTTTTTTTTGGCTTAAACCTCTTGAGAGATATTAGCAATGGGTCTAATATGAGAAATATTAAATTTTTTTTAGCTGGCATGTAATTAGTTTCTTGAATAATGATGTGAGATTTTTAAAGAAAAAATGTGAACAAGACCCAAAAATATGTGAAAGAAAGGGACCTAATCTAATAGGTGGGTTGGGTTCCATAGTGGCTGGGCTTGTTTTTTGTGTTTGTTTAGTGGTCCAATTATTGAAGTAATAATAATAACCATCAGAAGACATGATTAATATCAATGAAGAATGGCTTCTTGTTGGGAATTTTAATGAAATTGCTAGCCCAGATGAAAAGAAGGGAGGAGCAAGGGTGGATATTAATGCTTGTAGGAAATTTGATGGCTGGATTAGAAGTTGTGGCCTAATTGACTTAGGTTACGTTGGCTCAAAATTCACTTGGAAAGGACCCCAATGGGAAGGCTTAGAGAGAGTTTTCAAACGGTTGGATAGAGCTTTATCAAATGTAGCCTGGAGGGTTAAATTTCTAGACGCAAAAGTAGATATCTTAGCAAGATCAAATTCAGACTACCATCCTTTACTCATCACCCCGGAACCCCCACAAATACAGTTGAGAGAAAACTTTTTAGGTATGAGGCGATGTGGAATATGCACCGAGATTTTGAGGAATTTCTTAAGTTGAATTGGAAGAAGCAAGACAGTCTCAGTTATGCCCTTTTTAGAGATGGTGAAGGGTCTGAAAACAAGGAAGCTGCTCAATAGGTTGGCCGGAATTCAAAGAGCACCAAGCTATGGAAACAACCCGTTTTTACAGGATCTCGAAAAACAACTCAATAAGATTGTCTACTAAATAATATTGGAAATGCAGGCCTTAACAACCGCTGCATTCTGTGCGCATTTTTGTTAATATGCTAATCCTTACTCGAAGGTTTGTTCTACAGGAGCCGCACGGGTCTGCATACAAGTATTTGTTCGAGCTGGTTGGTGCATTGAAACGTGGTTGTAACAAGGGTAAGAATTATGGCTCATGGCTGCTTTGTTGTTTCACGTGTTCTCTCCTTTATAGAAACCAAGCTGGTTTTCTCAATTTCAGGAGACTGAGAACAGGGCCCGTGTGTCAGCATTGAGAAGCAGAACCAAGAAACGAAAGGGTAGGAAGAGTAATAGTTGATAGGGACACAGAGACACTTGCATGTGACAAAAGATGTTCGTTACCTTTGATTAAATAACCCCTGTGACTGTAAGAGCTTTCTTTGCTTGTGTCCCTTCTGTAAATATTTTCTTTTCTTTTCTTCTTGCCAGTTCTTTTAATATTAGCTTTGCTGTCAAGAATAAACGGACACACAAGTTTTGTTGTCAAAATATTTTGATGCATACGAGACTAACAACCACTAATAAAAACTAATATGACTATTGACTGCACACTAATTACTACTATCACACAAATACATAATTTGAATTGATGACAGCACTAACAACCACTAACGTCATGCACGTTAAGATAATAATGCAATCTGCTAATAGATTGAGCTGTGTTAATAATATCATTATAAATTGATTGGTATTGATCCGTGATTCCTCAATCCGTCTCCAGAGAAAACAAAACTTGTAATTATAAAACTTATTATTCAAATACCAAGTTAGGACAGACATATTTTCTGAAGTTTTATAACTTAGAAGATATGAAGTTTGAGTCCTCACAACAATTTTGGAACTATTATTCGCATTCAACTTGGTTTGACCAATTTACTGAATCATTGTATTATAGGAAGGGTTTTAACTTTTAAGTGTATCGAATACATCGGTATTCCAGTTATTTTAACCGTTGATCTGAATTATAAAAAATATATATAATATATATTAACTGAAATCAACGACCGTGTCTTGATTGCAACCCAATTGCTAATCAATTCTAAGAATTACAAACATTGAAAGTTGAGGCATAACTTATTAAAAATTGATTCTTTCCAGCTTTGGTCACCAATTTTCAAAATTTCACAACTTCCAATCCTTAATTCCTAAAATTATGAAATTTTAGAGCAATAAACCAAGTTAATCAAATTTTAAAGCAAAAGTGATTTCGCTCCAAAACTCAACTCGGAGAAGTTACAACAAAACAAACAAGTTGATACGCTGTTTGAACTTTTCTGCTGCAGGACAGATTTATCAACCTAACTTTAAAAATTCATCATAAACTGTATATTTAACGGAAATGCCTCAAATTTTCCAGTTTAGTTTCCTAAATTTCCAAGTTTAATCCTGGTCCCACGCAATTTCGATCATCACCGAATTAGTTATAGCTTTTCAAAATTTTTGACTTCTTTTAAAAGTAATGCAAAAAATTAGATTTCATAATTTATCTTTGAAAAATCATAACTAATTTTCTAGTTAATACCAAATCTTCAAAATTGAATCTTAACCATCATACTTATTATAATTTACTACTTAGCTCTTAATTTGTTATTATTTCAGACGCTATTGAGTTATCGGTTCACTTTCAAAGTTGACGTCTGACTTCAAAACTCAAATTTTCAACAAATAGTTTAACATTTTAAGATTCAATCCTTCAACTATTCTCTAAACTCAATTCCAATCAATCACTAAGTGTACCACCATTACAATAAAAAATAACCAGCTAACAAATTCAATATAATCCATCAAATTCGGAATTCTCAACAATCATTCGTCAACAATTCACAATTTATTTATATTTAGATTTTAAACAATGCAGATGACCTCAAAATTGTTAATTTTTTTCTGTCAATCTTTTTCATTTTTTAGCTGTATAGGTTCTTATTTCCATTGTTCCGTTGCTGATATTCATTAATCTGAATAAAATGCCGTCTAAGTATAAAACTAAACTTTTCTTTTTTTTTTTTTAAATTGTGTCTATGATGATCATCTTTTTTATCATATTTCTTACGATGATTGTAGATTTTTTTAGATTTGATCTTATACGCCTAGTCACACTTACATTTACGGGGTACCTTGATTTCCTAGTTTTCGAATATTTTAGAGTTGCTGTAGTGTTAACTTCGTAGGGTTACAAACCGATTCATCCATTGTTCTTGCCTTGTGTGCGATAGTGCTATTGGGGGCCACTTCTGCCACAGACACTGCCGTGCTGAACAGCAGCAGTTGCCGCCTTCCCCTCTTGGGATGAGAAAGATATGGGAGATTGGTTCAAGTAGTACTGCAGAGATGAAACCAGGGACAGTTTGAGGTGCAGTGGTGTGGGGCAAGCGTCTCCATTATTATTTGGAATTTTTTTTAGTAGCATATGATAATAATGTTTATTTGTTTTTATTAGATTATTAAATTTGACTCCACAACAATTTTTTATTCAACTTTTGGTATTTAATGGTCAATTTAAAAATTTTATATTAGATATTCGTTAGAATGAAATTAGTGTTCTTTTTCTTTTTAAATTAGCTTTAATTTTTGCGTAACTATATTAATTGAAAGAACTTTTTTAACTATGAATATCAATAAAAGTAGGCTTCTAATTGTGTTGGGAAGTGAATTTTTAAATAATTGTTTAGTAATATATATGAAAAGAGAGAAATTTTGATGGTAGTGTTAAAGAGAAAAATTACTTAATTTTTAAAAAATATAAAACCTAAAAGAATAGAATTTTAAATTATATATTATTATTTAAATGACTATTTAAATATTTTAATTTGTATATTAGATATTTTAAAGACTAATCATATTTTACAATAACAGAATATAATCATAACACTAATCATGCTATATGTATATAAAAAATAATTATCTGTATAAAATATATATTAAAATATAAAATACACATTAAAAATAAGTTAAACAATACATATATTTATATATAGATATATAATAATTAATAAATAATTTAATATTTAATTTTTTATATACACATATTATTTTTATTATAAAAATTATTATTATGTTATATAAATTTTGTTCCACTACTAAAATTTTTTTGGAAAAGAAAA
>NC_029792.2:1399734-1400133 GCF_000816755.2 Arachis ipaensis | reverse complement strand
GAAAAGGAACGGTTGGAGAAGCAAAAGAAAGAGGAAGAAATTTAGCAAAATGCTCATCTCAAAGCATAATGCTCATCTCAAAGCTAAGTTGGCTAAGAAAAAAAAAGATGTGAAAATGGGAAGGAGGGATGACCAAGTATTGGTTAAATAGTAGAGGTTCATGTGAAAATGTGAGTTTTGGTGTTGTTAGTAGGTGCTTGATGTGTGAGTTTTAGAATTTGGAAATTTCTTTACATTATTAATATTATAATATGTGTTGGCATAATATCTTAGAAGGTATTATATTAATGGAATTTTTAATGCATATTGATAAAATTATTAAACAATTAATGTATTATTCTTATAAAACTACAAATACATTAATTATAACTTCTAAAATATATTTTTAATAAAATGACA
>NC_029792.2:1392502-1399700 GCF_000816755.2 Arachis ipaensis | reverse complement strand
TAGGAATAGAATTAATATTTTTTAAAGTATTATTTCAAATTAATTTGTCAAAAGATAATTCAAAAGAAAAAATATTGAAAACAAATTTAGATGCATTGAGGTATTGCATAATTTTTTTTAAAGATTTTATTGGAGATATTTATTTTAGGTTATTAATTGAATTTAATTTTAGATTTTTATAGTTAAAATTAAATTTAAAAATAATTTTAAGTAAGTAGTCACAAATCAAAAAGTAAAATAGTGTTACATTATCGCCAAATTTGTAACTAGAATTGTTGCTTCTAATGTTTAATTCGTGAAGCTAGGGTGTAATAATTGGCTTGGATTGGGTTTGGAAGAAATTGAAAATTAAACTGATTAAATTTGATCGCTTTGAAATAGATCGAATAAATATATTTTTGTGACTAAATCCGGACCAATTATATCAGTTTGCATTGATTTAAATACCGAATTAAAATTAGATTTCTAAAAAAGAAAAGGAAAAAAATTTTGCAACGAAAAAAAATAAGAATAAAAAGAAAAAAATGTGAATCATGGTTGAAGTTTAATTAAGGTTAGGTAAAAATTATATAAATTATATATTTTTAATATATAAATTTTTAAAATTAAAATTNNNNTTATAGTTTAAATACAAATATTTGTTTGTAGTTTTGCAAGAATAATACATTAATTGATTAATGATTTTATCAATATGTATTAAGAGTTCCATTAATATAAGAGGAGTGTTAAGGACAGCAATTTTTTGTGTTTTGTAATTATCAATTAGTTATTAATAACGTTTTTAATGGTGTGAGATTACATTAAATGATGAAAGATCACTCACTTTTTTTTTATTATGATTAAGTGCTGACCACAAAACATAAAAATTGCTTACTGAAATTTCTCTTAATATAATACTTTCTAAAATACTATGCTAACGCATATTATAATTTTTGCACCAAGCTATGGAAACAACCCTTTTATACAGGATCTCGAAAAACAACTCAATAAGGAACTAGAAGAGATGTTAGACAGGGAAGAGATTTTATGGATGCAGAAATCGAGAGACATCTGGTTGGTTAACGGTGATTGAAATACTCGTTATTTCCACACCAGAACCATAATCAGAAGGAGAAGAAACAGGATTTTGAAGGTCAGGAACAATGAAGGGGAGGAAGCAGTTTCTACTGCACCCCAAGTCATGGAAAGTACATATCCTAACTTGGAAAGAAGCTGCTATGAAAGACTGTACAAGACCCCAACAGCTGAAGAAATTAGAAGGGCCATTTTCTTTATAGGCTCTCTCAAAGCTACAATTTTATAGATTCTCCTCCTGACATAGTGATGTAATTGGGGGTCAAGTACCCCGTATTGTGAGTTTGTATTCTGTTTTTTATGTTTAGGCCCCTTCATACAACAACAACAACAACAAAGCCTTGTCGCACTGAGTGGAGTCGGCTATATGAATTAAACAACGCTATTGAACTCTGTCATGTATCACGTCTATAGAGAAACTGTTTATATGTAGATCTTGTTTAACCACCTCATGTCTACAGGGATTATAAAGAGACCGTTTAGGCCCCTTCATATTACAAAAAAAAATAATAGCGAATACCAACATAAATTAACACAGATGGACGAGGATTTATGTCTTTTAACTATCTTTTCCGACAATAATAATAGAAGAAAACAGATGCAACTGTGAAAGAGAGGAGTCTGTTGTAACCCACCTACCAAATATTAACTCACAACATTTTTTACTTATTTCATTATAAATAAATCAATAAATGTGAGTTTTAGCATAGGACCTATCTTAAAGGGTGAGTTTTAGCATGATTTAAGACATAAAATGCCCAGAAAATGATTTTCCTCTTTGCCATCATGCTGTATTGTCTACTAAATATTGGAATGCATGCCTCAACCTCTGCCTTCTGTGTGCATCTTTGTTAATATGCTAATCCCTACTCGAAGGTTTGTTCTACAGGAGCCGCACTGGTCTGCATACAAGTATTTGTTCGAGCTGGTTGGTGCATTGAAACATGTGGTTGTAACAAGGGTAAGAATTATGGCTCATGGCTGGTTTGTTATTTCACGTGTTCTCTCCTTTTTAGAAACCAAGCTGGTTTTCTCAATTTCAGGAGACTGAGAACAGGGCCCGTGTGTCAGCATTGAGAAGCAGAACCAAGAAACGAAAGGGTAGGAAGAGTAATAGTTGATAGGGACACAGAGACACTTGCATGTGACAAAAGATGTTCGTTACCTTTGATTAAATAACCCTTCTTTGCTTGTGTCCCTTCTGTAAGTATTTTCGTTTCTTTTCTTCTTGCTACTTCTTGCTTCAGTCTAAGACTTTAATATTAGCTTTGATGTCAAGAATAAATGGACACAAAAGTTTTGTTGTCAAAATATTTTTGTGCCTTCCCGTTTGTTGCATTTTGATGCATCATTGAATTGTGAGTGTAACTTCTTGACAATCTTAAAATCACAACATGAGCTACCACGTGTCACATGGCACTGAGTTAACAAATAATTTCATGTGTGAAAACTGAAAAAGCTCAGTCATAAATGTTTGAGTTGGGTGAGTGTGTGAAGATGATATGATTAGAAAAGAAAATAGAACGAAAATAATGAGGGAAGAAAGAAAGATATGAACAAAACTACACATTCTGTTATAGTAGTAAATTTCAATGCAAGTCGCAATCAATATATCAAAACGGTTTATATACGAGTTAAAAAATAAGTAAAAAGAATGAGTAAACTAACTTTAGTTGACTAACTCTAGTAAATATATATGAGACTAATAACCACTAGTAAAAAATAATAGAAAAATATGATTTGTACATTAAAATTGGTCATTAAAATTAGTCACTAATATATTTGTGTATAAATATATGTAGTTTAATTTATTTTTAAGAATTATGTTACGTGTATATTAAAATCAGCCACCACCGATATAAAATATATGTTAAAATACAAATACACATTGAAAATAAATTAAATTATACATATATTTATACATAAATACATTAGTGGCTGATTTTGGTGTCCAAATAACGTTCTTCTATTTTTTAATGTGTATTTATATTTTAACATATATTTTATACTTGTAGCTAATTTTAATAGCTAATTCTAATATACACGTAGCATAACCTAAAATAATATGACTGCACACTAATTATCACTGTCACACACAAATGCACAATTTAAATTGATGACAGCACTAACAACCACTAATGTCATGCACGTTAAGATAATAATGCAATCTACTAATAGATTGAGCTGTGTTAATAATATCATTATAAATTGATTGGTATTGATCCGTGATTCCTCAATCCGTCTCAAGAGAAAACAAAACTTGTAATTATAAAACTTATAATTATTCAAATACCAAGTTAGGACAGACATATTTTCTGAAGTTTTATAACTTAGAAGCTATGATGTTTGAGTCCTCACAACAATTTTGGAACTATTATTCGCATTCAACTTGGTTTGACCAATTGACTGAATCATTGTATTATATGTATACTCGTAGAATAAATATAGGTATAGAAAATTAAATTAAAAAGGAAAATGTTGGGTACGAAGTTGCATTCTCGTTATATATCTATAGATCTATAGATATTATAGATATATACAAAAGTAAGAAATTGCTAGATGGGTTGGGATATTGATGATGCATTAATGTTAGGTATTATTAAATGTTTTTTTACGACAGAAGTTAGGAATGGAGTTTTATACCTCAGCAAAAGCAGTTGAGTTATGCCAGTCATAATGTGCTGTCTCATTATACTAAAACTTACCTGACCGACATTATATTAATTAAAAGGTTAAAACACGATAATTTGAATTCATTTAATTTTAAATTTTATTTTAGAAAATAAAATATAATTTTTTATTTTTGAATAATTTTTTTTTATATTTTTTTGGTTTCTATTTTAATATATTTTTTAATGTAAAATTTTCATCATCAAAATGATATCTGACTACGTGGCATGCACATCTTTTTTGAAAGGTTGTAAATGGCATAAACAATAAAAATATAAAGTTCATAAGAAAAAAAAAGTTATGAATTAAGCCCTTGCTCTAATTTGTTAATCTTTTGTTAAATGAATAATTAAAACACAACCTAATACCTTGGAATAATTAATTATAATTACTATCTCTACAACCTGGCATATATTTGTTGGGGTATTAGCTTTTCATTTTAGTTAATTGATTAGTCTTAAGTTTGAACTTTTGTGCACAAAAAAGTGCATGATTGGCGTCATCAAATAAATTTTCCATGAGTATAATCATTGGTTGTTTGAAGTTTGAACCTTCCACAACAATAACAAGAATACCCACGGCAAAATACTGAAAGTTACAGTAATAAACTAATAATAATAAACAAATAATCAATTAGTGCGCGTAATTAGTTTGAGTGAGTCAACAACACTTCTTTACTCAAATTTAATTAGGGTTAATTAACTAAAAAATTAAACAATTAAGAAGTAAAAACCGAAGCTTTGGGAGATTGTAAGGAATTAAATGATTGAGCTTCAGTTAGATCCGTTTGTTGTTAGTTATTAAATTGAAGAACCCTCTTTCCAATTCTGAAAGCAAACAACTTTTCTTTGTGTACAGTTTCCACGTAATCGCCGGGAGAACCGGTCTTTCTTTCTTTCTTTCTTTGTTTTCTATCCAAATTTATTTTCTTTCTTCACTTTTCCCATTCTCAGCGCTTTATCGCACCTTCTCCTTTCTCTTTCTTTTTCGTTCTTTTCCCCTTTCTCCCATCCTTATTAGGGTTTTTTGAATCTTCCAAATTCCCCAAATTTCCCGTCATTTCTCACTTCCTGTTTCAACGAATCTTCAAATTCATTCGCCCAAGATGATGATGCCCCCTGGCCTCGTCTCCAACCTCCAAGAAGCACTTCAAAACAGAAAAGGTTCCCAAGAACAAGGATCCAAGGACAATGAGGACCCACCCGAACCCGCTTCTTCTACCGATGAGAATCCCGAACCTGAATTCGATCCTTCCAAGCCCATTTTGTTGGTTACCAACAGCGATGGTGTTGAGTCCCCTGGCCTCACTCACCTCGTCGAAGCCCTAGTTCGTCAAGGCCTCTACAATGTCCATATCTGTGTTCCTCAATCGTGGGTCTTTTTCTCCTTCACTTTGATTTTTCCTGTTACCGATTTGTGGGGTGCCTGGTTCTTTTCAAAGTTCGGATTTTTTTTTTAATAATTGATGTGGGTGTTGTTATTGAATATTGTGATGTGTTTTGTAATTTTGTTAGTTCGTAAAATGGTTGCTTTAGGGACAAATCGGTTTCTGGGCACTCTGTTACTTTCAAAGAAACTGTGGAAGCTTGTTCTGCTAAAGTTAGTGGTGCCTCTGCATTTGAGATTTCAGGTAACACTTCAATTATATCCCTTAATCTGGTGTCAATTTGATGGAAATTCATGAAATTTTTCTGTGTATTGATTTTTGTATCGTTAGCATCATTTTTAACAGAAATTGCTTGTTTTCTAAATTCAGGAACTCCTGTGGATTGTGTGTCACTAGCATTATCTGGGGCACTGTTTTCATGGTCAAAGCCAATGCTGGTGAGTATTTGTATCATACAATTAAACTTTAACTGTGCATTTGTTCTCACATCCAATGCTGAGGATTGTGGATTATGATATATATGATTTACATTTCAGGTTATTAGTGGGATTAACCAGGGATCCAGCTGTGGTCATCACATGTAAGTTGTTCACTTATGGTTAGAGATGAATATGTAATCATTGTAAATCTAACATATCGCATATAGCTGCTAAATTCCGAGTTTCATTTGAAAGTGGTGTTTGTAGCCCCTGTGTGTAGACCAATGCTCATCTCATGAAAATTCACCAGGTTCTACTCAGGTGTTGTTGCTGGAGCTAGAGAGGCATTATTATCTGGTGTACCGGCTTTGTCCATATCATTAAACTGGTAAAGTTTATGATTGTTTATTTATATCCAGTTTTAACTGTGCCTTCTTGCTGGACATTATGAATTGGTATCATCCTGTTGTAGGAAGAAGGATGAAAGTCAAGAAACTGATTTCAAGGATGCAGCTGAAGTCTGTTTACCTTTGATAAATGCAGCTATCAGGGATGTTGAGAAGGGAACTTTTCCCAAAAGCTGCTTTTTGAATATAGAAATTCCCACATCACCTTCAAAGAACAAGGTGTGCAAAATTTCTATATTTTCAAATGCTTTGCTGCATTATATAAGTGCTTAGTTATTGGGAAAATTGATTGTTCAAAATTCTAGTATGCTTGAAGTTTGATATTCTATACTCGTTTCTTTCTCTGGGAAAATTGTTTATATGAATGCAGTGTTATCCTTTTCTTTTTAGGGCTTCAAATTAACCAAGCAAAGTATGTGGAGATCCACGCCAAGCTGGCTAGCTGTGTCAGCTAGCCGCTATCCAACTGGTCATTTCATGGCCAATCAACAAGGTGGCCTTGGCCTTCAGTTTGCACAGCTTGGACGGGATGCCTCTGCAGCTGTAAGTGATCCACTTGCTCAAAGAAATTATGTTTATGCTTTATGTAATCCCCAAATGATTCCCATGCATCTAATTCGAATCTTCCTCATCTTTGTCTTCTTCAGGGCGCAGCTCGTCGACTGGCTACACAGAAAAAGAACTTGGAGGTTATTGAATCAGTTGGAGCTTCAGGAAAATCCGATTCCAACAGAGTGAAGAAGTACTTCAGACTAGAGGTAAAAAAGAAAAAGAGAAGAAAAACAATCTTCGTTTAGTATTCTGGCATGAGGATCATGTGTGAACCCTGTTAATATTAAGTTAATCTGTTTTTTTTTTTTTTCCAATAAGAAAAGATAGCATTTTGTACCAAAGAGGTTATCGTAAAAACTAAAAACTTAAAGTTGTTCACAAAGGTTACCTCTGACACATCAAATCACATATGATTTAGATTGCAGGTTTTGAATAGCATTTAAATGATTTTTAATATTTTCTTTAAGTGAACTTACTTAAGCTCTTCTTGCATATTCAGTTTCAGGAAAAGCAGCAGGAAGATATAGATGAAGATATGGATTACGGAGCACTTGAAAGTGGATACGTAAGTTGCAATATTGAATTACTTAAGCAGCAGTAATTTGTTATTCTCAACTAATTCTTTTGTGTGTGATTTGGCGGGGAGCAGGTCGCAGTGACGCCGCTGTCTCTTTCGACTCCCATCGAGA
>NC_029792.2:1390835-1392446 GCF_000816755.2 Arachis ipaensis | reverse complement strand
AGATTTATTTTGATTCTTTCTTTTCCTTTTTTCTTGCATAAATCAAAGATGGAGCAGAAGCGTTAGTCACACCAATTAAATAGTTGATTTCATTTCATTCTCTGTTTCAATTTTAATATTTTTTTTTCTTATTCCGGTTTTGACATTTTAATTTTGGTTCTCTTCATTGTTTCACTTGCTTTGGTTACTTAGTTTATTTCTGAGGCGAAGCAAATGCTTCTTGTAATCACTTGGGCATATTTTAGAAAAATGCCATTTGGAATGTTTGTAATGCCAATTATTAGCAAAACAATGGAGCACTTGTAATTTTCCACTTGTATCTTCATTTGAAGATAGTTAAGCTTTGGAGTTGATGATTTCTTAGTATGTGTTCTGTTCTTTCTCATATTCAAGGTGTACTAGTGTATATTATTTATGTTAAAAGAAAAATTAATTTTGAAATGGATTTTGTTTGTGATTTTATATATTTCTATAGTGTAACCACTTTTGAAGCCTTCGTTAGTGATTTTGTATATATTCAAATATATTCAATAGATGCAGCTCTACAAAATTGAGTTTAATTCATGATGCCAAATATGATGAGAAAGCATGACTATAAAAAATCCCAAATAGTGTAAATCAACACTGACAAGGCACAATTTGGAACTTGGAAGGATGGGTGATGTTTGTATCATCTTTTATATACAATTTTTTTTTTTTATATTTTTACAATTGCATACAAGGTAAGGTTATAATATTTAATGCTGTAAAAAAAAATAAAATGTCAATTATCTAATCATTTTTTGTTTGGTCAGAAAATGGGTTAGATAATCTTTAAGACTGCGTTTGTTTATAGAGACATAAACAGAAACAATATGTTCAGAACGTAGTGTATTTTGTATCTATTCTGACAGAAAAAACACAAAGACACTAACAAAAGATAAAATTTATTTTTTATTATTTTTATTATTTTTATTAATTTTTCATAATTATATTTTTTATCACAAATTTTTTAAATAAAAAAAATAAAAATAAATTAAATTTTCATAAATTATTCTAATTTATATATGTCATATACCCAATACTAAAGATTTTCATCCACCATTGGTCTTAGGTAAGTTTCGAACCCAAGTGCACATATTGCAAAGGCAAAAATCATTATCACTAGACTAGGCCTTGTGTTATCATTTGAAAACTTTTTTCAAAAAGGAAAAAAAACATGGGCTTAAAAAGCACTTGATTTCTGTGATGGGCTTTACTCTACGGCCGAACCAACCTGTTTTTATTTATTTATTGGTGTCTACTAACTTGTTTTTAAAATATAAAAATATATTATCTTACGGTTGACTGGTTGAGACTTAGATCAGATGACAATTAGGTTGTCTCTTAGAAAACTGCACCAAGATCAAATCCCAACTAAGACTGAAATGAAAAAAATATATCATCTTAAATAATTTAGCCAAACATATTAAATTAATAAATTTCACCTATCAGTTTTACATAAAAGTATTCTATATATTAACATTTTATATGAATAGTTACTTAATTATAATGATGGCTATGGCTCTATGACATATATATGTAGTTGGTGGAAAATTGTGTGTGAATAATAATAATAAAAGAAACTTGGCT
>NC_029792.2:1382318-1390756 GCF_000816755.2 Arachis ipaensis | reverse complement strand
GGCGGCTTAATGTTGCATCCAATAAACACATAGAATAGAAGTATATAATGCAAACCTATTATAGCATTGCAGCTTATTATTCTTCTTCTAACTGTCACTGTCTTTTGCAGATAAAAAGGATTTCAATCTCACCGCACTTTATGGCACCGCCCAATCCAACACACTCCCATAATCTCTATCTACTTGTGTGCCAATTCTTTCATTTGCAAATAAATAAATAAATATTTCATCCAATCTAGTTTAGTGAATTGATGTATGTATAGTATTATAAGCCAAGATTGTTGCAATTTGTTTAGAAGTTTAATTTGGATGTATTAATAGAGTAAAGTATTTTATACAGTACTATAATTATATGTGTATTTTTTTATAATTATTCGTACTATTAATATAAAATGTAGTTATTTTTACTGATATAATATTACGTGTAATTAAATACGCGTATAAAACTACATGGATATATGTGTATAAGAAATTTCAGATTATATATTAATAACCTTGTACTGTATGCTCTATCATCTTCTTCCTACAAATTAAAGCTTTGAATATTGATTTAGAAAAAAGTGAGATAACACTAACAATAATAATAATAATAGGGGAATCAAAGGGGTCCCCAATAAATTTTCAGAAAAATTAAAGCGTCACTGATGGATAGATCATAGATATGGCAAAACAAAAGAAGTTAATGATATTAATCGATGAGAGTGAAAAGATTTCTTTTGCTCATCTTACTCACCTTTCTAATTCGTTGCTGAATTCAATTCCCTGTGAAGTAAAAAAATGAAATGATTCTATGAAGATGGCCCATAATTAAAGAGAAAAGTTTCATTGATTTATTTGATTCTGGAGCTATGAGAAATTGATTGGAATAATTCAAAATAATAACAATAATTAGAAAAGAAGTGAGTCCACTAGACAAAGTTATTATGGACCCATCAAATTATAGAGCTTACGCGGTGCCGACTCGCCTTCATGCTCAACCTTCTCTTTGCCTCTTTTTTATTTAATTTTAATTAATTTTCAGCATGAATGATTGAGCTTCACATTAATCACTGCTCAGTGGCTAACAAAATTTGACATTAATCCAAACATAAAAATCAACTTGTTATCATTAAAAGAGGTTGTGTCTCCCTAGCTTAGATTCTTTCCAGAAGATTTCTTTTGTCACCAAAATCATAATTAATTATACTTGGAAATAATGGTTTTCATCCCCCCCCTTTTTTTTTGTTTATCTTAGCGAGGCACTACTATATATGAGAATAATGTGAAATTTGTTGATGGAAATTACACAACAACAGAGAGACTTTAATTACTTTTCAAAATGAGTAAACTTAGTAATTAATATCTAAGCAAAAAGAAATAGTACTGTTAACATTTTATTTCTTTTCCCTTTGGGTTTAATTTATTGTTGTGATCATAGTGGAATCCACTATATGGAAGAATATTATAGACTATTTTAAAGTTTAAAACACAGAAACATAATATATGATAATATTTTAGTTATTTTTTTGTATGAAGATATTTTTATGTAAATAATAATTTTTTTTCTTGTATTGATTCTTTTATTCCTAAGCATATAGAATACAATCCCGCTACGTTATCAACAGAATTTCTGCCAACTTCTGCTAACTCTTATTTATAACTATGTTTAATGGAAGTGTCTTTTGTAGATGTGTTTAATAAAAATGTCTTTTCTTATGGCTGTGTTTAATAAAAATATTTTTATAGATATATTTTTTGGATGTGTCTCTTTATATATGTGTTTAAAATTTAATAATTAATTATTGTTGGCAATAAATTGACAAATAATATGTTGATAACTATACTTTTTCTATAGAATAATATCGTCAAGTCAGGTTACATGTATTACATGCAAGAATTCAAACTCTTTGTAGATACAATATGTGTTGATAGTTGAGATTTATTATATATTTGATATATTTAATTAAATCATTATTTAATAATTTTTTAACTATCAATTTTATTTATATGAAAATTAATGTAGGTGAATTTTTATTATTTATAAATCATTTCCTTGAAAGGGAACAGGTTCATTATTTCTTAAGGCTCTTGCTCTTTTATATAACGACGAGTAAGTGAAATATTTGCAATGTCTCATAATATTCATAGTTGAGATACAAGTAAAAAAAAATTATAGAGTTCTTGTTTTTTGTTATAATTTTTTGTTTTAGCAAAGTTACTAAAACTAAGAATTAATTGTATAAGATATATAAGTTTAATCTCTGTCCTTGTTATAAATTATACATGTAGTTATTAGTAAAAAGAAAATACAAAGTGATACACTTTTTTAAATCAGTAATCCTCTTTTCCCCTTCTTTCTATTCTATTCTCCCTTTTTCCATCAAAAAGACTAGAAGTGACTTTTTATTCTCTATCTCCATTCTTTTCCAAAAGTTCAACCAATTTATAAGCAACATCTCTAGCTAATTTAATTTCCCGGGTAAAGCAAATAATGTCATCACCACTCAAGGTAAAGACTGAATGAGCTTTAGCTTTTAGAGTACCATAATAATTCAAACACACTCAGACATGTTTTTTGTACTTATTTCAATGCATGACCTTAGGTATACCAACGACAATAAAGGAATAATCTCTTGATTTATTTGCAAAATTTGTCTCCAATAATCCATCACTACAATTAATCAAACATGTTTAAATTCATCTTGATGAAATCATAATAAAATATATACATATATATGGTGCTATATATTTCATATAAACGCCAAAACACCCTACCTAGCTAGGTCATATTTTAGGTCATGACTTTGGCCTTATCAACTATTTCTCTCTCTCTCTCTCAAGTACCAACAAGTTGACCATGGCATGTGTACGGCTTTTGTCTTTGTTTTGACGTCATCATCCATATCATAAATATCAGAAAGAAAGAAAGAAAGAAAGAGAGAGCAATGAAACAATATGTCAACTTTAAAGTAGTTCACAACTAGACTCATATGATTGGTATACAACAACATACACTATAGAAGTGAATCATAATAATAATAATAATTATACGCATATTTAGAAGTAAAAATAAATATATATTTATAGAGAGAGAGTACTTACTTTTAGGCGACAAACATGTGAATTCTGAAAGGACCTCAACATATATTTATGGCAGTTTCAAAGCAAGCACATCACTTATAATGGAAGACCCTCAAAACTAGCATCACTCATGTTTACCATTGACAGATAGAGACACTCCCTCTATCTATCTATCTATATACTCTCTCCCCTGCCTCTAATATTTATTAAATGCATCACATCTCTTTTTTCTTTTTTGACCTTAAAATAATGTATGCATGGAACTAATTTACCTCATCATCACTACTACTACTACTACTACTACTACTATTACTTGCTCAATTATATGTACACATAATAATAATAATAAGCTTGCTTAATTAATTAATTAATCAAAGCTACTAGAAGGAAAATGATGATACTAAATGTGATCTGCTTGATAGAGTGATGCTGATGAAGAAGATGTTGATGATGGCAATGATGATGGAATGATGAGGGGATTATTATTATTATTATTATCAATGTGTTGTTGTTGTTGTTCCAATTGATGATGATTTGCAGCCAGAAGAGTTGCTTGATCTTGTGGACAAATAGCAGCAGCAGAAGCAGAAGCAGGTGTAGTAGTAGTAGTAGTAGTAGTGTAACAGTGGATTCTAGCAAGAGGATCTTGTTGTGATGATGAAGCAGGTGAATATGGTAAGCCACAAATATAATCCTCAATGATGTTGGTGTTATTAATATCACAGATTTTTGGGACAACTGGTTCCATCAAGTGATGAAGATCAAAATGCTGCTGCCATGTAGTACTAACTGGATTATTGATGATGAGTTTATCAATAATATAGTTTGATGGGGTGGCAGCAGTGATGGCAATATCATGATCACTACTATTTTTGGAAATCTGATGATCTTCTTGAAGAGGTAGCACACATCCAAATGATGATGATGACCAAGTATCTTCATACAAAGATGATGATGGATTAACAGTAGTATTCATGGATGGTACTACTACTGTTTCTGCAGTAGGCATTTGAATATGGTGATGGAAGTTGTTGCCATTATTGTTATAATTAATGTTATTGTTATCAAGCTGCTGCTGCTTGATATCAATAACATTTTGTTGATCAAAAGCTTGAAGGATTGATGATGGGATTATTGGAAGGTATAGCTGATGAGGGTTTAGGATAGGGTTTTCAGGGAAGAAAGTTTCTAAGGAAGAACCATTATTATTATTGGCAATAAGGCCATGATGATGATGATGATGGATATGATGATCAGAAAATGTGGCCAAAGAAGGAACAAGAACATCATGGGAAAGAAGCTTCTTCTTTATGCTTGAATTCCAAAAGTTTTTCACCTCATTATCTGTTCTTCCAGGTAGGTGTTTTGCAATCTGAGCCCACCTGAAGAACAAGTTGATATACACATAAAAAGAAAGGTTTTTGATTTGATGGGGTTTGAGAATATGAAGTATGGGATACCATACCTGTTGCCTAGAATGCTATGGAGGTCAATAATGAGAGCTGCTTCTTGAGGAGAGAAGCTTCCACGTTTCAAATCAGGTCTGAGATAATTAATCCATCTTAATCTGCAACTCTTTCCACACCTCTGCAACCCTATACATGAAATGAAATGAGAAAGTATAAAGAGAATGATGAAGAGAGAGGTGAAGTTATTGGTACCTGCAAGTTTAGGGACAGAGCTCCAACAACCATGGCCATAGGTGGTGATGTAGTTGATGAGTTTTTCATCTTCTTCTGGTGACCAAAGGCCTCTTTTGACCTTCTGCTTGTTGCAGCAAGAGTGATGCCCCATTATTATGAATATGATGCTGTCTAAGGCAATGAGGGGAACAAGATCAGTTTTGGGATTCTATCTATATATATAAACTGAAAAAGAAAAGAGAAGAGAGAGAGAGTTACTATAAGGGAATCTTGATTTAATAGGGTGTAGAGCCTATGATCTTTTAGGCATCCCTAGTAGGTTACAAGATGTTACATCAAAAGTATTGTATTCAGAGAAGGAAGGCTTGCCGTTTATTTTCTTAGATATTAGTAAAATTGAGATTGAATTTTAAAATATTTCTTAAAATTTTAAGGGCAAAATGATATATTTTTGATTTGATTACTCTGTTGGTCTCTATAGTTTTGTGAAATTTTCAATTAGGTTTCTATACTTTTTTTTTTTAATTGAGTCCCTTCACTAATTTTTTTTCAATTAAGTCTCTCTTAGTAGTAATTGGCTTAATTTTATAGGGACCTAAGTAAAAAAAAAAAGAATTGGTACATGGATATAAATAAAAGGAAAAAAAGTGTAGGGACCCAATTAAAAAAAAATTTAGTGTAATGACTCAATTAAAAGAAAAAAAAAGTATAGGGACCTAATTGAAAATTTTACGAACTATAGATACCAGCAGAATAATTAAACCTATATTTTTTTGTTTATTGACAAATGACAATATGTCTTTAGGTAGGGAGATGTACAGAGATTGTGGGGCATGGAAGAAGCGAGTTAGGGTTTTGTGGGGAAAGAGCTAAAAGCTGCAGTGCCTTCTCTGCAACACTTGTATGCCTTTTAATGGATCCTTCTTTTTCCCTTTCTCTTCCCATGGCCCTCCCTTGTACACGTGTCATCCATGCATTCTCTTCGGACCCCCCTCGCTCCTCTTCTCTTATGCCCTTACATCTTCCCTATCACACATGTTCAAACTTAGGTAATTTTTGTGCTCATGGATGAAATACCTATGTATTGTTAATTAATTTGTTAGGGTTAGAAAAATATTTCTTCTAGTGTTGTATATGCATGTGATCTATATTATTTCTTCTATTGAATGCATAAGTGTTACTTGGTTATTAAAGAAATATGGTAGGAATGAATAAGTGTTTTTTATGTGTGAAGAATGATAAAAATTTTAATTTACAGTGATCTTGATAGTATGTCGAAAAAATTATTGTGTAATTAATATTTGATATTTTAATGTGTATGACAAGTTAAGGTAAGTAAAAATAAAAAATTAATAAAAAATATGTGTTATGTATGTTTTTGTTGTTATTTTTATGATTGTTACTCGTATTAATTTTTTTATTGGAGTCGAGATCTTACTGTAACAACTATAAAAAAAAAGTTACATTTTTTAGTAACAACAACACTATAAATTTGCAAATATTTTAGCTTTTCAGTTTTGTCCTTATTGAGAATGGTAATTAAGAAAGAAAAAGGCGATAAGAAGAGGGGTTAATGATAGAGGACAGGACTGTATTTCCAAGAGGTGAATGATTAACATAATCCTCTTCCATTATGGATCACTTAATCAATTAAATTGAAGCTTCAATAATATTACAGCTGTAATGTACTCTATAGACATCATTAATAAGTAAATAAACGTTTCAAGGGTCATCATTCAAGGTTGATTGTTCTTTTTCATTTTCTTTTCCTAAATAGAAAATATTTTACTTAATAAATTAAGACTATACATAAGAAAAGTCTGTTTCTATTATTGGATATATGTATATATATATTGCATGCATTCGTAAGGTTTTGAATGATTTTATGTGAAAAGTGTTTACATTATTAAAGGAGATATATACATTAATTAAGTATAGAAGACAAGGGTGGCCAAGGGGCTAGCCATCTATAATATATATATAATATATGTTGTTCAAAATTGAATTTTGTTTTAACCTTTATGACTAAAAAAGTTTGTGCTCTTCTTGCAACTTGGTCCACCATATTAATAATATCATGTATTATATACATAAGTGATATATATATTTAGTGAGAAATTAAAGTAGCTTTATTATATGACAGTGATAATAATATAATTAAGAAAATACGAGTATTTATTTTCAATTGTCAAATAATTAATCTTCATAGATTTTTTGCTCAATATTTATCAATAAATGTATTATGAAGAAAAGTTTTTATAATTTAACAATTATTGAGGTTCAAAAATAGGCTATTTTTTTTTATATGAGATTAATATATGAGTTATACTGAGTTATGAAGTATTGGGGAGATATACACAATTGTGACGGTTTTCAATTTTTTTGTTTTAGTGAGAAGAAATTAGACCCAGAATTTTTTGCCAATACACAAATCGGACCCAATATTTACATAAATCGGACCGAGAGTTTTCTGCCGGTACACAAATCGGATCCAGGATTTACACAAATCGGACCCAGGATTTTCTGTCAGTACACAAATCGAACCCAAAATTTTCAATACCTCCTCATACCCTGTTAAAACACCATATACCTTCGTAACTCTGCTATACACCAACCCTCCCTCCATATTAAAATTAAAAAGTTCTCAAAAATATCTTGATATGCTAAAATGATTATTTTTAACTATAATAAAAAGATGATAAAAAGAAGGTAGCTAGTAGCTAGTACTGATCCAAAAGCTGTTTTCGTTTTTCAAAGTAATCAACCGGGATTTATTGAAAAGATTGGTACGTATTTAAACTTTAGAAAATTTGCCATCAAATGCGGTCAAAGGTGGTGATTTGCTGGATTACTTAAATGTGAACTTGTTCCTTTTAGGGAAATATAAGAGCTTTTCATTTCCACGAATCTTAAATAATGGAGCAGGCTAATTTATCAAAGTTTTTGAATATAATTAAAAAGTAGTTACATCTTATATAATAAGTAGTGGTCCTGTTGTGATAATGATGAACGCATCAAAACTAACAATTAATTAAAAAGGGATAGACAATGATCTTAACCTTGTGTTAAAGTAGTGACAAATATTTTTGCTCTAGATAGAGAAAAATAAAGTGGTAATAATAATTTCATGGAAGTGGAACATAGAAAAGCAGCTGCGAATTTTCACAAACTAATTGGCTAAGAGAATATTTCATAAATTACTATATATTTACCTGTTCTTTTAGCATGCTGCATTAAAATTATACAAAATTAAAGAACTATTTATTATTTAGTTTGATCCATCCGTTATAATTTGGAATAACTAATATATAACCTATAGTATGGTTATTTTATTTATGACATTGTTGATTACAACATATTATATATATATTATGATAATTATAAATAAGTTATAATCAATTTGAATTGGTTGAGTGATTAATTTATTCGTCAATTTCAACAACTGGAGAATACCATTAAACAAACATTAACTTAAGTATTAGAGTGTTTTTTGAAACTTGAAAGTGTTCGTTCTACAATAAAAAATATTTTTTTCTCAGTACTTTGAAATAATTCTGAACTATATCTCGGATAAAGTTCAGGTAGAGGTGTTATCGATTCGGTTTGATTCGAAAAAAACAAAAAAATCGATTTTTTCGATTTTTTATTCAGTTGTAGTAAATTTTGGTTCAGTTTTGCAGTAAATTTTGGTTCGGTTCGGTAACTTACACCCCTAAATTCAGGTAGACCAGATAA
>NC_029792.2:1379586-1382238 GCF_000816755.2 Arachis ipaensis | reverse complement strand
TAATTATAATTTTTTATAATTAAATATTTAATTTATTTATTATCAAATATTTTATTTAATTATATTTCATTATTGCTGTACATTTTTAATTAACAGTAGTGAATTGTAATTACTGGCAATAATGGTGGTAAATAATACAAATGAAAATTTCAAAACCTGGTTTTAATTGTTCAATGTGTGGTTGTTGTGGTGTGGCTTCATTCTTTTTAATATTTTCTTTATGGGAAACAAACGATTTCAATTGGTATTCAAACCTTATAACATGCTTCACCATTTAGGTGAATAATAAGTCTTTTACTAATGATGATTAATCATTCTTATTCGTTCTTAGTGTGTACTACCATTCCAAATTTACTATCATCTTCATTCCGAGGGTCATATATATCTTGGACAAGAAGAAACATTGAATTCGGTGTAATGTTTCACTCAAACTTCAATTCTGAGCTGTCATTTAAAAAAAAACATTATTAATTTCAATATTTTCATTAATTAAGTAGTTTTTAGATTTTTTAGTCCATAGTATAAATTACACTTGAAATTACTCAAAATATGAATCACTCTCACCTGGTCTTGATGAAGAAAATGCATGCCAAAATGAATATTTTACTAAGAGAAAAGTATCGTTTTTGTCCATAACGTTTGGGGTAAGTCCTATTTGTGTCCCTAACGTTTAAATCGTCCTATTTGTATCCTTAACGTTTATAAAAATGATTCAATGTTTTCATACTATCAATTATACTAACAAATCAGATTATATTTTTCAATTATTTTTACTTGGATGTATTCATTCTTAATTAGGTCTCACTTGGATGTGTTCGATTTTAATATTATACCCACTATTTGTGTTTAGATTCAATTATGTCCCTAGAAAAGTGAATTATGTAAATGTTGTACGAATTAGTTTCAACATTTGATGAGTTATTTTTCGGAGTAGATCATCGATTCTATCCCAGATATTTGTATTCTAACTTTAAGAAGAGATTTTTAGAACTCAAACTAAAGCACTCATGATGTGTAATTGACGGCAGGATAACATTGAATCACTTTTACAAACGTTAGGGATACAAATAGGACGATTAAAACGTTAGGAACACAAATAAGATTTATCCCAAACGTTAGGGACAAAAACAATACTTTACTCTTTTACTAATTTAGGACTAACTTGCAAAATAAAAAATTTAATTCGATTTATATTAAAATTGAGTAGGTCTTAATTTAATTTCAAAAGCTAATTCAAAAAATAAATGATATCTTATATTTATAAACTACCTAAAATTATATGTATTTTATACTATTAATTTTGTGTTAATTACAACAATATAAAATATAGTATTGCTAAAGAGACAAAAAAATAGTCTAAAATTATTTTATTTAATATTTATTAATTTTAGTAAAAATTAATTAAAATTAATTAAGATAAATTTTGATTATTTTTTATTAATTATTTTTTGTTATTAAATATTTTGGCATAAAATAATAGGATAGCGTAACGGTATTGGCAAACGGTAACAGGAAGAATATTGTTTCCCATGCAAAGAAATTTATTACGTGCGTCCTTAGAAGTCAAGGGGTTGATGAAATTATATATTTTTCCAAGCAAGGCATGATTCATCATTTTTTGACACAAACAAAAACATAATAAGTCGAACATTATTCATTATTTCGTTTTGAAGGAGTAGTGATATATATGATGAACTCCAAAAAGGTGTTTATGGATCCACTCTTCTAATACAAACTAAAAAGGAAAAAATAAAAGGAGAAAAGGAGAAAGAGAAAGAACCAATAAAAATGCTAGTGTCCACATCTCACAAGAATTTTTAAATCTCATTTCTATATCTTTTACAAATTATTTCAACATTGCTGAGCTAGAATCTCAGCATCCAAAACAAGAAAAACATGTTAGGACTTGGTATTAGGGTTGGAAATGAGTTAAGTTGAGTTGAGTTAGATCAAGTTTAAGTTCGGCTCATAAACTTGACTCACAGTTCGCCTCATTAACAATTGAGTCTATTTTTTAAATTTAAGCTCGACTCACCGAAAACTCACGAGCTGGTTCAATCTCACGAGTTGGCTCAAATAATAGAAACATAATCTATAATTATATATCAATAAATTATAATAACTTAANTTTTAGGTTTAAGCTTGACTCACTAGCTCATGAATTTAGTTTATCGAGTTATTAACGAGTCGAGTTCGAACTGGCTTGACTCACTTTTAGTCCTACTTGATATATATGTCTTTCTTTTTCAAATAAATAAATAAAATAAGAAATAGAAAAACAAGAAATAGGTGGTCTCATCAACATAATCTCATTAGAGTTGATGTTGAGTAATATGGACGGAATAAGTAGTAAGATTTTGCTCAGTCCCTTATATATATTAGGTGAGATCCCCTATAATTATCATCAATATCATTGATCTAGTCTTAAAATACTTTTTTTTTCCTTTTTCTTTTTTAACTTTTAAAAATACAAAAACGATTATATATACTAATAGGAATGTTGAGTAAAATAAGTAGTAAGATTTTGCTCAGTCCCTTATATATATTAGGTGAGATCCCCTATAATTATCATCAATATCATTGATCTAGTCTTAAAATACTTTTTTTTTCCTTTTTCTTTTTTAACTTTTAAAAATACTAAAAATACAAAAA
>NC_029792.2:1368458-1377108 GCF_000816755.2 Arachis ipaensis | reverse complement strand
TAATTCTATTTTAATTTCTAAGATTTAAAATGTCCTATTTGAATATATAAAAAAAAATTGTTTAGTTTTAATATAGTCCTTCCATAAAATCAAAGTTAAATAATTAAAACTCATAACTAACCTCTTCAGATGTTGAGGGAAGTTTTTTCAATGGAGATGTTGATGGCCTTGTCTTTGTTGTCACTGACGAATTTTTGTGCAGAAAGCAAATTTTCAACGATATTTTCTATGTGCTTAGACTAAGACTAGTGGTTTACGGAGATGCATCTACGACTAATTTTGTACTTTTTCAAGTTTATATATCTTTTTCAAATTGCCTTATTCTTATACTGCTGTAACGTAAAAAATTTTGTTAGTATTTAATATTAAACTCACCGTAAGATTACCTAAATGAAACCTTTTAAGATTTAAATAAAACACTTTAAATTTTAGAAACTAAAACAAAATTAAATCTAAACGTACGGAATTAATTTAATATATAAATGATGAATGAAACCCTAATTATGAACACGTTTCTTTAAATTTATTTGCTTTTTTAGTCCTTGGGATTTGGGTCTACCATAAAAACCATATAAAGCAAAATTGATTAACCGTGTTCCAGCAATTGGTACCACTGGAAAGAGGGTTATGGCCAATGCTGGGGACAACATGAAGAATCTATTTGCCGGCCACTTTAATTTGTGTGCCCCTAACACTTCATTTCAATTCAAATTTTCATTTGATTACAAGAATGGACCAAAAGAATGCGTTTTCATCCTGTTATAGATTCCATGTAAAGTAGTACTGTACTATTCTTAATTATTGCCTACCTTATCTATTCATGCCTGCTTCCTTCAATTATCTCATCATTTCCATCTCATTTATATTATTTCAATGAATTCAAGAATCTTATAACAGTAATTATGCACATCTACTTAATTAGATTTTTTTCTTTATCTTCTGCTGTTTTTAATTCTATATCTCAACAAAGTTATTATAATAAATTATCATTTGTACCCATAAAAGATACAGATACTGACAAATGTATCAATATAAGAATAAAACGATAATTGTAACTACAAAAGATGACCTCCGTGTGTCAAGAGTATCCAGACGTTTGGTTACGTAATTGGTCTGTTAGGGTACTCTTGGCACACAAAAGCCATCTTCCGTAGTTACAATTGTCGTTTTATTCTTATATAGGTATATTTGTCAGCGTATGTATCTTTCATGGTACAAATGGTAATTTATTCAAGTTATTATTAAGTTACATAATAACATGCATGCTACATGAAATCTCGAGGAATTAGAACGAGTGTGAAACGTTTTATATAATCGTTCATTCACATTAGTTACATAATTATTTTTATTGACGTGATATTACATGATTGAATACACGTATAAAACTGTGTTACAGTATATTAAAACTAAATTCTACAATGAAATGTTAATGAATAATAATAATATGAACATATATGGTAATACTACCTACCTTAGTTTGTATGATTTGTTTGGTACTAAAGTTGCATAATGATTCTGTTTGACCATTCTATAATTGTGGAGCAAAATCTAATTAATTACAAGTTGATCCGGTTTAAATTAAAGAGAAGAGTAGTACAAGAAGAGACTAGTCTTTTCATGAGTGGGAAAAAGCAATGAATTTATTATTGGGTTTGGAATAATAATCCTAATTAGAATCTGGATGTGTACCTTAAGAATATGATGATGAAATAGTAAATGAGATAAAAACAAAGATCTTTATTGCGGTGAAAGAATGGAAGAGGGATTGTGGCAGTTTCATGCTGAAATTTGTTGCTTGTGGGAGAAAAAGTTGGAGCTTGGCATGCTTATGATGGAAGAAACAGATAGTTAAAAACAAGATTCCTAATTAATAAATGCACATGCAACATTTAATTCTGCTGGCATCTTTTGCTTTATTTGTTGAGCCATCAAAGGACTCTTGTTGTCAGATTCTTTTGTTTTTTTCCACAACTTAATGAGATATCAAAAACAAGTACATGAGAAAAAGAATGCTATGTAATTCTTTGTCCTCTATTGATTCCCACATTGGTATGTGTCATTTTCAGTCAAATGCTTGTTTTTCTCCTCTTCTTTTTTCATTTTTCCCCCTCTATGAGAAGCTAGGGGAATTTTATTATATTTTTTTTATTTTTTTTAAGAGGAAAGATATCAATATGCATCATCCCTTGATATGCAACGAAACCCTAAATAAAGTAACAATGGTTATATCTCCCTCACCTAAACTTATCTTCAAATCACATATGCTACTATGGTCAATGATAAAGGAGAACCTAATATAATTAAGTGTTGTGTTTAATTAATGGTATACTTAATGAAAGATCAGTTATTAAGAGCTTAACTAACCAATATGGACACATCAACTATATATGTGCCTATCAATCAAGAAAAAGTACAGGTAACCAACAATATTTTTGAACAATGTGTGAACAATGTGAATTAATAAAGTTAAAAGAGTAAATTAATCTTAAATTTAATTAGTAATATTAAATTAGGATGTATTGTATTTTTATTTGATTAGTGGTTATTCATATTGTTTAAAATGGTCATTATTTACCTAGCACTCCCTATTAATAATTACCGTAATGTTAGAAAAAAAAAACGAAACTTGTCTTATTTAACATTCATTAATTGTGAAGACAATTAATGAAAATTAAATAAAATAAAATTTTAACTATTTTTGGCCAATTTATTTTGGTTACCAAACATTTTTGAATTAATTATTTGATGCCTCGTAGGCTTGAAGGAAACTCTATCTAGTATCTACTTATATAATCAACACATTTATGGATAACATATACTTAATATTAGTATTAAAAATTAAATAGACCTAATTTACTCTAAAAATTAATTCAAGAGGTAAGAATTATTTAACATTTATAAAGATAAATATTAGCTAAAGACTTAGTCATTTAAAATTTCTCATAGTATTGGGAGACAAAAATTAGTCAAAATCTAATTAATAATAAGTAGACATCAATTCATATAACCAAAATAATATAATGCCATGGAAACAAAGAATTGAATTCATGTTCAACCTAAGATAGGTTCACATAGAAAGTAAAATAATATTCATGCATACTCTACATAGATGCACTAGGAAGAGAGTAAAGAAAAAGATAAAGAATTATTCTAAGTTAAGGACAAGAAATTGCTCAATCTGTTTTTCCATTGCTATTCACGCTTCCAAGTCAATCAATAATTGGAAGTGACATGCATAATAATAATAATAATAACTTAATTAAAGGGACACATTATTATATATTATTATTATTATCTTATATTATAAGTATGGCGAATGTAGATACTGAGAAAGAAAAGGAAAATGGAAAAATAAGGAGCTTAGGGTCTGTATAAAGCAAAGAAACAAGAGTGCAATTACCCCACAGAAAAAGGGATATCTAAGAAAAAAATTAATAACACTTTCTATAAGCCCCCACTGCCCCCACTTCAGTCTTCCTTCTATTCATGGCAACCCCCCATGAAAGGAAGTTTGCATACTTACTCCAAATTGAAGAAAGTTGAAAGCAGCATCTCACAACTTTTCTTCTTCTTTTTTTTTTTAATTTAATTTTTTTTAATTAATTTCCTTCATTTCATCATCAGAATCATTCAATTTTTTTTTACAACTTTTGGTGGCACATCCTGATTTCTTGCCTTTGTTAGCGCTTAATCTCACGTGAGAATAATCGTCTAATTAATAATTATTATTGCCTACCAAATACATACACAGTAATATTAAAAAGACCCAAAAAAATAATCAGAAGTTATCTTATTTAATATTCGTTAATTATAATTAATTATTATTAAAATTAATAAATATTAAATAAAATAAATTTTTTAATTTTTGTTTGGAATAAATTCTATTTGTATTCCTAATATTTAAATTGTTTTATTTGTATCTATAATAATGGTAAAAGTGATTCAATGATATTCTGCCATCAATTACACATCATGAACTTTAATTTGAGTTTTAAAAATTTTTTCTTGAAATTAGAATACAAATGTCTGCGACAGAACTGATGATCCACTTTGAAAAATAGTTTATCAAAAGTTGAAACTAATCCTAGCAATATTTATATAATTCACTTTTTTTAGGGACATAATTTAACCTAAATACAAATAGTGGGTACAATGTTAAAATCGAACACATTCAAGTGAGACCTAATTGATAATGAATACATCCAAGTGATAATAATTGAAAAATACAATCTAATTTGTTAGTATAATTGACGACAAGATAATATTGAGTCATTTTTATAAACGTTAGGGATAATTAAACGTTAGGAACACAAATAAAAAACGTTGGAAACAAAAAAAAAAAACGTTAAGAACACAAATAAGACTTACCCCAAACATTAGGGACAAAAACGATACTTTACTCTATTTTTTAAAATTTTAAATACATTTTAATTTTAAAAATATTGAAAATATAAAATTTT
Organism: Arachis ipaensis; assembly: GCF_000816755.2. Taxonomy (NCBI): domain Eukaryota; kingdom Viridiplantae; phylum Streptophyta; class Magnoliopsida; order Fabales; family Fabaceae; genus Arachis; species Arachis ipaensis. The sequence continues at coordinate 1,372,648 of NC_029792.2, read as the reverse complement.
GAAATTTTATTTATTTTAAAAATAAGAGAACAATTTAAAAATAAATTAAGGCTCATTATATTAATTATTATATATTTGTATATAAATATATATAATTTAATTTAATTTTAATATATATTTTATATTTTTATATAAATAGCTGGTTTGATGATTAAATACTTTGTAAAATGGTAGAAAATATTTTGATATATTATTGATGGGTACGTACGTTTACGTAGGCCATGCAGTAGTAAAGAGAAGTCAAAGTTGATGAACACGTACGTACTAGAGATTCTGTTTAAAGCCTTATCATCAGCAATAATAAATGTTCGTGGCTTTATTTGAAACGGAAAATGTTTTTCTTAACATACATATATTTGTATATATCGATTTTTTTTTTGTTTGGTATATACTTTAACAGTTAATTAAGCTATGCACAAATCATAGGTGGTCCTGTCGGCTAAAGCATGCGAACCACTGCTACTATGGACCATACTATACGTTCGTTGCATCATTATTATATATCTATATATCTAAATATATATATATACACACACACACTCTATTATTGATTATTAATTATTTGAAATGGACCACGTGATTTCTTGTATTAAACTATTCTTCTTGTGTTGCTTAAGTGGAGATAAGAGATGTCTAATAAAGCTTGTTCATTTTATGAATGATTGTTGATTGATGTCTTTTTTTTATTTCATATATTTTGTTGATATTCGAGTGCTGAAAATAGGATATATAAGTAATAAGTGAAGATTGGAACAATACTTATTCTTGCTTGAAAGGATGATAAATTTAGTCTCAGATGGTTTAGATTTAGACGTGTGAGAAAAAGATTAATATAACATCTGAACACATAGTATATCAAATAGAAATAAATAAAAGGTTAAATTACATAGTTGGTCTCTACACTTTCAGTAAAATTGTAAATTGGTTTATACACTTTAAAAGTTTGTAATTGAATCCCTAAAGAGAATTAAAATTTGTAATTTAGTCCCCGCCGGTCAAAAAGTATTGATTTAACATAATATTTTCAGAATATACTGAGAATATTCTATTAAAATAGAGAATATGCTGAAAATATTCTGTTAAATCAAATACTTTTTAAATGACGGGGACTAAATTACAAATTTTAATTCTCTTTAGGAACTAATTACAAACTTTTAAAATATAGGGACCAATTTACAATTTCACTGAAAGTGTAGGACCAACTGTATAATTTAACCTAAATAAAACTATATACGAAGTGGTTAAAATAAATTTATGTGTAAACAATTTTACTGTAAATATGTTATAGGATAAGATATAATAACATTGTTTAATTCACATGGCTGATCTTACTTTATTATGGGATAAGATTTTTTTGTTGTTGTTTGTATTATGTTGATATATATATATATATATATACTTGATATAGTATAATGCAAAGCAGTTTTAGGTTGAACTTAGAAAATGGACAAGTAAAGTTGGGAAGAGAGAGTTGAAGAATTGAGGCATTGAGGCAGCAGAAGGAGCATAATTTTGTTTTAGGTCCAAAGATACAATCAACAATGATGGATTGCTATTATTTCTTAAGAAAAGTTGTCAACTTTGTATGAAATAGTGAATCATAGGTGTCACAAAGCCATTGCATATTATAATAACCATTGCATTTCTTTTGTGAAAATAACAAAAAATATAAAGGGTATGTACTAATTACCATTTTCCAATAAGTACTTGTGAAATATGATACATTGAATTGAAGATGTTAATGATAGTACTGCCTTGATTAATTATTCTCTAAAGTAAAAGCAGATGGATAATAAATGCCTGTTAGAAATTAGAATAGTAGTTACCACTAATTACCAGTGCTGATTAATGTTTGGATTGAAGGCTAGCTAGCTTGCTATCAATCATTTCAAAAGCATGGTATGGCAATAATAGTCAATAACATGTTCTGTTTTTTCGGTTTGAAACCTCAAAACTGTTTGGGCCAAAAGTTATAAGAAAACATAGGTTTGTATACAAAGTATTGTGCTACTTTCTGGCCCCATCTTTAGTTACTAATGTGAATGTAAATTCTGAATTGAAATCAGCACAAAGTAATGTAGATAGTTAATTATTAGTTGGACATGAATCAAGAAGGATCAGAAACTAGCAGAGAAACCATAACTTGAAAACAATTGAAGCTGAATGTACAAACCATATGAGACCCCCTCTATGTATGTATAAATATTATATATTGAAACACAATACAGATAATGTACCAGTTTGATGCTTCCATTCTCACACAAAACCATTTGTTATATCTATCTACACTGCAAAACCATTAAATTAACTATCACTTTGTCACCAACAAGCTGTTGGATACATTGAAATTGGAGATATTATCTACCTCCTAGGCTCCTACCATATCTTCTTTGATAACTTGCCCTTAGAGGTGTTGAACAAAGACCATTCCACAAGTTAACTGATGGATCAGAGACAGCACTGTTACTAGCATCTCCATTCACAAGTGTTGTGCTATGAGACACACAAGAATCCTTTGAATTCTGTGAAGAACTCCTGCAAGCCTTCAATTTTGCTTTGGTTGATTTTGTCAAATTCATGTAGCTAGGCTTATGAACAACATCTCTTTCCTCTGATGTGCATGTTGATGCAGGACTATTATCATCATACATGCAATCAGAGCTTATCGCCGAAGACGATGGAGTCGAATGACTTGTTGGAAGAGATTTCACTGAGATCCTGGTTGTCACACCATTCCTTCTTGATTGAACAATGTGATCATCACTTTTCTTGGACATTGGACTCTCCCATGGCTTTGATGCCATCCAGTGTTCTAACAAGCTGCTTCCTAAGCTCTTACTGTCTAGGTTCTGATGCTTGAAATGAGTCATTGCCTCTGCCTTAGAGGCTCTTGAGTTTGGACTAGCACACCCTCTTGAATGCTATAACAACCAAAGCCATGTTAATTAAAGCACATAGATTTGGTCATACAATAGTTTTATGTTGCACAATTTAAGAAAATTAAGGTAACAAAATTTGATTTGATCCATATATATACCTGTGTGGAGAGAGAGTATGCCATTGCTCTATCCCTTTTGATGGCTCCTTCCTGCCTCATTCTCAGCTTTGCTTTAACTTCATCTGCAGTCCCAGGAATGTCACACCATCCTTGCTGGTTACATTAACATGGCAAAATATGTTAGCATCTCATTACATAATGTCACATAATCTTGAAGTAAATTGTGAAGAGCATAGAATACATTGATTATACCTCAGCCTGCTTAACTGGATCAGCAAGGTTTCGATGTTCATCCAACAATTTCTGCACTGCCTTCCCTTCTGGAGAGTTCCTCACTTTCCTTGCCCTTACGCGTGCCTGAACTCTAACAAGAGCCTGCATGCACCTTAGAGTAACAACCGCTTGCTTTCGAACTAACCGGCCTCGAAATATAGCTTGCAACCTTACCACTGCCCTCAAGGCTCTCAAAGCTCTCCTAGCCTGAAATTAAGGCAAGAGCATAAAGATGTAGTCACTAGCCAAGCCTCACATGGATAGTATACAAGATCATTCTGAAAACCCCCAAATTTTCAAATGTTTACACAAAGCTTGATTCTAAATTCTAAATTCTAAATTCTAAATCATATACCCCATGGAAACAAAAGCACCATCACTTAAATTTGGATCTATTAGATAATAAAGTATAAAACTTCATAGGGTAACATGCTAAAATTAAGCTCTTTTATTCCTAAACTAACATTGAAAATTGAAAATTGAGAATTTTTACATGAGATCTAGAGCACATTTCATAGTAGTTGAAAGGTTGAGATTTGATAGTTACCAAAAAAGCTCGAAAGACTGCCTGAATGCGTATGGCAGCCCATTCATGCTTGATGAGCTTGAAATCTTTGGGTGGAGCTCGAACAAGTGCAGCCATGGCAGAAGTGAAGGAAGAAGAATCAGATTTGTGAGAAGCAGAAGCAACAGCAGTAGCACCCTTCTTCAATTCTGAAGAGTTCTTCCATATCTTCCACTTCTTCTTACTCTTGTTATCAGAGCTAACCTTCTCCTGAGTAAAAGAAAAGAAATGAAATACAGGACAGAACAACCAAACAGAGCAAAATTAGGTTTCCTCACTTGATCAGTAGTTGAGATCTTTTTCAGAGATAGAAATGATTTGAACCATCTTGCCGGAGCACCCATTGGAGGAAAG
>NC_029792.2:1366852-1368428 GCF_000816755.2 Arachis ipaensis | reverse complement strand
GAGCTTTGTAATAGTTAGAGAGAGAGCCAAGCAAGTTTTGAAATTTGAAATGTGTGGAAGAAGAATTGAAAATGCAAAATCAAATCTCAACGGTAACCATATGTACCTATAATTTCAAAAATCAAAACTTTCTCCCCCTCTAACTTTTTATGGGCCTGGCCCAACCAAAAAAGCCCAGTGGAAATAAAGCCCAACAAGATATTCATATGTTCAAATTTTTTTTATTAAATAAAGTAAACTTAATTTAATGATAATAATGATACTAAAGTTGAATGTATTAATGATCAAATTGTCCAACCCTAAAGGTAGAATGAAAAATAATAAGGTCCATCTAAATTCTAACTATGGGAGTAGGGAGATACAAAAATTTATCATTCTATTCCCATGTAGACAAGTTTAGGGGAGAGGTGGAGTTTGAGAGTAGGTCTTGGAGATGCAATGGGTGCCATGCCAACAAATCTTCCAAGGTGCTCAAGTGCCATCACTTGCAGCTCTTTAGGGTACTCTGTCATGCAACCAATTCTTGGACCAACTCCAGTGCTCCACTTGCTTGCTTGTATTATTGCCGAGTTTTCATTTGTTGGCGACTCACTTGATCCCATTTCACTTGGCACGTCGTCGTCTACTGGATATTTCTGCATGTAATAAATATATCAAATCATTTAACGATTCTCGTCTATCCTTTTTACATGCATAAGATAACTTTACGTGAACAGTTGCGAATTAATTAATATTTTAGAATCACACCTTGACATTAGTCAAATCAACATGGTGAGCTTCCAAGAAATGTAAGAATTCCAAGAAATTCTTTGCTGTTGGACGGTAATGACCACTGTAAGGCCAAATAGCCTGAATATATAACATGTGATCGGATATCAATTAATTAATTTATGTAATAAGTATGTATAAGACATGAACCATAAATAATTCATTCAATTCATACATCAATGACTCCATTATGGGCAACTAATCTTCCAGAAGAAGTGGTAACAGCTCCAGCTAGAAAACTAGAATGTTGGAATTCTCCTTTCTTTTTCTGACCAACATACAAAACTCTTGATGGACTAAGAACAAAAATCCACTTAGACCCATCAGTGGTATGAACAGGTTTCTGGCTTTGCTTATAAACCAGTTTTCCTCCTTCCACAATCATCACCTCATATGCTTCCCTCTCCTCCTACAAATTAAATCATCATCATCAAACCCTTAATTATAATTCCATAAGGAATATAATATTAATATTCCCAATGATTTATCATGACAACTTACAGGTCCAAGGTAAGTAATTCGTTGCCTTTGCAAGTTCTTTCTTAAGCATATTTCAAGGTTAACTTCCTTGCCATCTCCAACATCCAGCCTTCAATTTTGAAATCATTATTATTATGAGATCCAAATTTAATTATCATATATAAGAATCAAGATTTAATTAATTACCAGTAAAAAAAGGGCTGGGAGCTCTTGCTCCAAAACCAGATGTTGTAATAAAAGTGCAAGTTGTGCCCGTAACGATGACGTGGATCAATCTGAAAAGGGGAGTACTAGGTAAACAATGACTTTGCTTGCATTGCAAGTAACC
>NC_029792.2:1365115-1366823 GCF_000816755.2 Arachis ipaensis | reverse complement strand
TAAACACTAATCTTACGGCTTCAAGCCAGTGACTTAGAGCCAAATTCTGCGCCTTATAATCTTTGGAAAACTCTTTTCCCATCTCATCAGCCATGGCTCTAGCTCTTCTCCATTTTGATATAGCTGATTCTGTTTTATCGGCAAATTCAGAAGCCTTCCACCTGAAAACAGAACCTCGAAAATTCGCTGAATTCGAAAAACAAGAAAGAATTAAAACAAGCATAGCCATAGACATGGGAGATTGATGAACAAACCAAAGCTCCTCGCAGACGATTGCGCAGTCTGCGAGATTTCTTCTTGTCCTGTAACTCCTGTAAACTTTCTGGAGCTTCACTGCAGCCACGTGAAGAACTTCAAAAGACAATAACCATGCTTCTGGTTTCGGTAACAAATCAATGGGGTGGTGTTGTTGCTTCTTGCACACGTCTTTCACTTGCAATTTCATGACGGATTCAAGAAATTGGAAGGAGAACAATGTAGGTGGTAGCTTTAGATATTGTAACTTCCTTCTCCTTGGTAACGAGCTTGAAGATTGATGAAGATCTTGCTTTGATACTAGAGCATTCAACTTTCTATCCCTCTTGCTGTGGATTCTACTCTTAGAAACCGATGAACCCCAATGATTATTAGCACGCCAACTTCCTCTCAGGTACATTATTTACGTGAATCTTTGCAGCAAACTAACCTTGCAGAACCATTAAGAGTCAACAAAGAACAATGATAATAATAATAAGGTGCAGTTAACTTCACGTAAAATTGATAGCTGAGAGTCGTTAAATAATTTGATAAGTTTAACTAAGTTGTGTATAACGACTCTCAATTAAGTCAAATTCATGTGCATTATGCAATTTTGTTTAGTCACAAGGAAGAAACAATGAGACCAATTTTAGAAAAGAGAGTACAAAAATATGTATTGATACCCTTAGAAAAACCATAGTCATCATTGCATGCAATGGCACTTCTCAAATAGAAGTATATACTGCACAAGTTTGATTAACAATCAGTGATTATTGGTGATTAACAATCAGTGATTATTTATAGGTTATGATGTAATCTGATTATAATAAAAAAGAATCAATTAAATTTCCCACTGAATCAATATAAAATATACTAGATACAATGTTAATTTATATAAAACACACTGTGAAGTTAAGTAAGTATGGGATATTTGCATTCATATTCGAGATTTTCTTTTGGATTTATATTTTACGAAAGGTTAGTACAAGAAAAATAATACGTTAAGACAAAAAAAATGCGGGAAAATGCATTGCTGGCATCACTACAAGTCTACAATTTGCAGGCCTCAAGTTTAGAAGAAACGCTTGGACCAAGACAAAAAATTTCTTAAATGGTTTCATTATCCAAATTTTATTACTAATAAAAACCTAATTAACTAGAATTTGATTTTAATAACTAATTTGTTAACTTAAATATAAATTATTTATTAACTCCTAAGTTATTTCTGAGATTAAATCCAGAAATATTTTAAATAAATAATTTGCTAACTCCTAAATTATTGTATATTAGATGTAATCACTTAATAATGCGGTCCAAAGTCCAAATATTTTTTTTACTTATAGATTATTCGGTTTGCATGTCCATTAATTTTTTTTAAGAAATATTTATTCCTTTATTTCTTTTTATTTTATTTTTCAACCTCACATGCTACACATATAGAAAAAAAAAGTGATTAAATCAGTTATCAGTT
>NC_029792.2:1349176-1362871 GCF_000816755.2 Arachis ipaensis | reverse complement strand
TAAATTTTCTTCATAATAGTTAAAAAAATAATTTATAATAAAAAATTAGTTATTGTTAATTAATAAAAAATAAAAATGGATATGCTACTTCTCTTTTAATGATGTCACTTTTTTTTTAATTCTTGAAAAATATAATTAAAAATATCATATGTAGAGTGACATTATAAAAAACGAGAGCAATATTATTATTTTCAAAAGATAATTCTCCACATTTTTTTATGGATTTTATAAAAATTACAAAATTAAAAATAATTAATATATTATTTTATGACTTTATCAATTTTTTCACGATGCGAGGTAAATAATAATCATTTTGAACAACATGAATAACTACCAATCACATCAAAATACACTACATCCTAATTTAATGCTACTAATTAAATTTAAGATTAATTTACTCTTTTAACCCTATTAATTCACATTGTTCAAAAATATTGTTAGTTACCTATACTTTTTCTTTTTTTTAATATAATATAAGTATCGCAACAATTAATAAATGCTAAATAAGGTAAGTTATGACTGTTTTTAGCTGATTTTCTTTGGTTACCAAACATTTCCGATAATATAAATGAAAGAGAAGGTAAGAGGTAATGCTAGGGAGACAAAAAAAATAGTGAGAACTTGCCTTATTTAACATTTATTAATTGCCGCAACAATTAATAAATGCTAAATAAGGCAAGTTATGACTGTTTTTGGTTGATTTTCTTTGGTTACCAAACATTTCCGAGAAGGTAAAAGGAGGAGTTTGGATATGATTTATTACCTTTACAACCCTTTGGTGGTAGCACACAAGAAATGAAGCTCCAAAAGAGTACGATGAAATGTGTGAAACAGAAGCTTGAAGCCGTACGTAGTTGAGGCACGCAATTAATCCCAACAAGGAATCTAGCAATCATGAAACACATGTCAAATTTCCCCTTATTATTTCCATCTTCCAAACACATACTAACACTAAACCTATATATATTTGTATGTATATGTATTTGTCTTGTCCACTAAGCTTTTGTACTACTTTTATTTTTTTCTTTCTTGTTCACTCCAATTGTTATTTTGTCTTATTACAACAATAGCACAGACAATCTCATGGGATGACTTTAAAATCAATGGTTCTTACTCACTAAACAATACTAAATTACTAGTCACAAATAATGTGATGAAACACTCTCTCTGTGCCTTTAACCATCTTGTGATTTTATTAAAGCCGCAAATGCTTTTTTTTGGTATATATAATACGAGAAATGTTAGATGATTAATATTTTTAATTTATTTATCTTATATTTAAACTAATTTTCTATTTTTGACTCGCTGATAATTTTTATTTAGTATTACTTCTAACTAATTTAATTATTTTTTTTTTTCATGAAGCAGATGTATCCCATAACGCGTGACAATGTATTATAAAGTATGTGTATCACTAAGACATACATGTGGCCTTTGAAAATTGTAGGTGGCCACAAAAATGACCCTCTCCAAGCTGGAAATAATTATGATTGTGATGATCATGAACCAAAATGACCATTACATTGTCTTTGTGGCCATAATACAATTTGGATGGAATGTTTGAAATTAACTGATGATGTTACGTGCATTGCAAGATCCCTGGCAAAATTGTTGGCATTTTGATGTGAACCCAAATGTGATCACCAAAGAATAATGTGATCAAGTCTTATGAAAATCAAAATTCAAATGCTAGCTGCAATATAATATGATATTAATTAATTAATGAAATGCTTTAATTAATAAGTTCTTACACAAATGCTGAATTGGCCACACCCTATTAATTAGTAGAGTAGATACTTTTTTCTAATTCCTAAAAAGAGCTTTAGTCTTAGTAGCAGATGAGAGCAGTGAATAAATGCAACTGAACCCTCCAAGTGCCCCATGCTACTATCATAGCTGCTTTTTTTCCATCAATAAATACTAATAATAATGCCCCCCCTTCAACCATCATAAATAAATGTACTACTACATAATCTGTTTCTTCATTCAATGGCTCAGATCATCTGTTCTCTCAACAACCACCCAGTAGAAAAGTTGACTCTAGTACTACTACACCACAATTAAAGTGAACACAGTAAAAGAAAACCTTAACTAACTTCATTAAATACTATTATTATGTGTAATGTATAAACATATATTTTTCTGGTGCAAGATTTGAATGTCTCAAAGGCTGTGGTACCTTCTTTCCACTTCATATAATTAAGTAGCACTGTGGCATTGATGATACTGTATATATCTTTCTTTCTTTCTTTCTTTCTTAGTGTGAGGGATGGGGCAAAGAAAGCATCAGTAGAAGACAAAAGCTCTGCATTCTAGGTGTCAAAGCTATTATTGTTATTATTTTTAAACTGCAATATCATATGATATATCAGATATATAATTATGATTAGGGTGTCTTTGCAGGGTGTTCAAGGCCTAAAAAGGGTGCTGTTATTCTGGACTTGTGGACCACCATATGTAGTACTACTCTCTTTTTAGACCCTTTTTTTCTTTCTTCAGAGAGAGCTTTGGCTTGTATAGAAAGGTAAGCAATCGAAGCTACCATTAGAGGCAGAAAAAAGAAAGACAGTGAAAATCACTGACCCAGAAAGCTAGCCTCCTTAACTAGCAGTGCATCACTTGCTTGCATTGTGAAGCAAAATCGCTTTGATAGCAGTTCTTCTCTTGCTTCTATATATATGTTGTAGCAATCATCATGCCTTGCCTATTCTACTGAAGGGGAGGATTTAGATATCATCATCACATTCATAATTTGTGATTTTGACCCAAAAAGAAGCTGGAATGAAGGGAAGATTCTTGTGCTTTCTGATTGTTCTCCAATCAGTGAGTTGGGTTTCTGTAGCTAAGAGGCCTTTTTCTCCAGATCATGCCATGTCCCATCCAGGTTTCTTTACCCTATATACCATTTTTAGCATATTTTTTGCTTGCATGCTATAGCTCCCAAAATCAATTATTCTATCCCCTCAAAATTGAATTTGCTTTAAATTTTGGTTCATAAATTAAATATAGTCTTCTTATATGATCAATTGTTGGAGAAGTGAAAGTTTCCATTAGCTTAAGTAAACATAACATGCACCTTGAAAGAAGGACTTATTTTAGTGTTAAGCTCCTACTTTTCTTAGAACTTCTCTATATGTCTTTAGCTATTTCCATGCTAATATGAAAGGAAGGACACTATTGTTAAACTATGAAAAACATATACTTCATTCGGTTACTGTGTCTGCATATCGGATACATTTTAGACACAACAACCTTTCAATCTATATAAAGAAATACTTCTCCAAACACAGTTTTAACAAAAGTTTGAAATTCGTATTTCTATATGTCCCGTGTCATATTGTGTCCTTTTACCATCCTCATAGTTCTTAAGTAAATTGTGATCTGTCAATATCTTTGAAGATAAATTGGCATCTCTGTTATAGCATTTTTCACAGCATGTCATTCATCATGATCTTGTGTTTTATCCATGCTTAATCATCAGGTACAAATGAGTCAGCAGCACCAAAGTCTTCACCACCCTATACTACTATAGAGTCAGAAAAGGTACGTGTATTGTGCACATTTTTCTCTTTTACTTAGTGGTTCCATTCTCTATTCTATTCTGACCCAAATTGTTTGGAAAAGTATAGATAACCAACAATATTTTTAAACAATGTGTGAACAATGTGAATTAATAGAGTTAAAAGAGTAAATTAACCATAAATTTAATTAATAGCATTAAATTAGGGTGGGAAAAGTATAGGTAACCAATAATATTTTTGAACAACGGAAATGTTTGGTAACCAAAGAAAATCAGCCAAAAACAACCATAATTTGACTTATTTAGCATTCATTCATTGTTGCGACAATTAATTAATGCTAAATAAGGCAAGTTCTGGCTTTTTTTTGTCTACCTACCCAATGAACAATGTGTAAACGATGTGAATTAATAGGATTAAAAGAGTAAATTTAATTAGTAGCATTAAATTAGGGTGTAGTGTATTTTTATTTGATTGGTGGTTGTTCATATTGTTCAAAATAGTCATTGTTTACCTAGCACTTCTCATTAGGGTGTAGTGTATTTTTATTTGATTGGTGGTTGTTCATGTTGTTTAAAATAATCATTGTTTACATAGCATTTCCCAAATTGTTTTTGTCTTGGCTGGTGATGGTTAAAGAAGATGAAGTCGTTGGAAAATTGGAAAGCAGTGAAGAAAATAGGGTCAAGTCCACCAAGCTGTGAGCACAAGTGCTATGGTTGCACACCATGTGAAGCCATTCAAGTTCCCAGCACCGGCAAGCGCACTCATTTAGCCATTCACTACGCCAATTATGAGCCTGAGAGCTGGAGATGCAAGTGTGGTCCCTTCTTCTACAGCCCATGATTAATTAATTAATTCATTTTGTTCATATCATCATATCCAATTCAATGTATAATTTAATACTCCATTTCATTTGCTTTTTTTCTCTGTACCAACCACATATGTAAAATACATGCACAATGCGTGACCAACTTCATTTGACTTAATTTGTTAAAATTAAATGTTAATGCAGAAGATTTATGCAAAGATAATTGAGTGAATTTGTTAAAATAAAATGTTATTTGAAAACTCGAAGAGGATTGGTCAGTTTGAACATAAATTATCGGCTACTTGGAAGGTGAAATATTATTATTAGGCCAATGGTTCGCGATATATTTACGAAATTACCCTTGTTCCCCGCGTAAATGAAATCCCAATGTCACACTTTTTAGATCTCAAAATTCCCCGCACTCTCTCATTCATTCCGTTTCTCTTCAATGGCGCATCATGTAATTCTCTCTTCCTCTCTATCGTTTTCAGCTGAAAATTACTGTTGTATCTTGTTATTGTATCATCGATTGTTTTCGAATTTCTATAAAGCTGATGAATATGTTGCTAATATATTCCCAATCGCAGATTCTTAGTGTCGTAACTGATTTTCATTTCAGAATTCAGATCCAATTAGGTCGTCTTTTTCTTATTGATCTTTGCCAAACGATTTGTTAATTTGATCATAGAAGGAATAGATTTGATTCAATGCTGCAGGTCTTATTAGACAAGATTAATTATTATATCATAAAGTTTGATGGACTATATATGGCCTTGAATAATGTGAATCTGGATAATGTTGTGAAATTGTTGGTGATTGATATCATCTGCATATATGGTTTGATCTTTAGGTCTCGTGTCCGGCGATAAAGAATATTCTTCTTTTGGATTCCGAGGGAAAGCGTGTTGCAGTCAAATATTTTTCAGATGACTGGCCAACAAACAGTGCAAAGCTTGCTTTTGAGAAGTTTGTGTTCAGTAAGACCGTTAAGACCAATGCTCGAACAGAAGGTAACAACAACACAATGTTCCTAGGGTTCCTTATGTTTTTGTGTATCTGCTTGTATTAGCCATTTAAACTAGAACTCCTTTGTATTCAAATTTAATCACCCTTTTTATGATGTTAGCAATTAAAAAATATCAAAATTTTCCATTGGGGGAAGTGAGTCTGCAATGGCTAGCAACCTAGCATGCTCTAAATTTTAGTGGAAGCATAATTAAGTGTTCTGTTTACTAGGTAGAAAGGTTGGTTGATATCATAGAGGTTCTCATGTTTGTAATGCTTCTTTGATGACCAATACTCCAATACATTGTTTCGTGTAATCTGCAGCTGAGATAACATTGCTTGAGAACAATATCATTATTTACAAATTTGTACAAGACCTGCATTTCTTTATCACCGGCAGTGATGATGAGAATGAGATCATTTTATCATCAGTTCTTCAGGGTTTCTTTGATGCAATCACGCTTCTCTTGAGGTATTCAGGTCCTTTTTTTTTTGCTAGTTATAACTATACATTTGCTTTTACTCATCAAACGTAATATTTTGTGCTGTTTACAGAAATAATGTTGACAAAAGAGAGGCACTTGAAAATTTGGATCTCGTTCTCTTATGTCTTGACGAGATTGTTGATGGAGGGTATGTGATTTTTTATTATTATTATTATTATTATATTATTATTATTACACAATTTGGTATTTGCGTAAAATTTTAATTTGTTTCTTTAAACAATTTCTGCTTTGAAGAATGATACTTGAAACAAATGGACCATTAATTGCTGAAAAAGTGACCTCCCATAACTTGGATGCAGAGTCCCCCTTGTCTGAGCAGGTAATGCAAAATTCTCAGTTAATTTGTGGCAGTAATGTTGCTTATTGTTTTAATTTGCACATTAGAAACATATGATTTGCCATATAGACGCGAGGTTGTTGGATTTGTTCCTCAAATAGTCAAATTATTATTGAGAATCTTAATCACATATTATGTAAGGTATATTTGGTCAATTTGTTGTGTATAAATTAGTCTCGACATTTGACTGATAAAAATAACTGCGGTCTTCTTCTGACATTGAACTTCTGATATTGCAGACACTTACTCAAGCATGGGCTACAGCTAGAGAACATTTGACAAGAACCCTTTTAAAATGATGTTTTCATACAGAGATGAGTTTTGTTACATTTTGAGCGATATTTGGCGTAAAAAAAATTGTCTTCTGATTTTTTCTGGGCATCTTATCGGCTGCTTATATAGTCTTATACCCTCTCTCTCTCTCTTTCTTTTCCTTTTTAATTCTATATTTCTAGTTCCATTTAAATATAGCAAAGACTCTCTATGATTTATATCTATCCTAAATAAAACTTTAAGGTGGAAAGAGGAAAGCTTATACTGCACTTACACAATTCGGTTCAATCCTGAATCCTATATCATTTATCGCACATGCCAATTGAGCTAACCTTATTCACACTTCTTGGATATAATTTAGTTTCATTACCTTAACTTTCGATTAAATCTTTTAGCTTCGAAGACTTTTTTGTATCAACTAACCCTTTTTATATGTTAGGAAATCTTAGTTTAGTTCAATTACTTAAATCCAAAAGAAAACAGATGTAACAAAATCGTGACTAGTAAATGAATCTTGAATTTTCTGTTTGGAACACAAATTATACAGATGCTCTTTGGACATTCAAGAATGAAAACTAATTATTCTACTAATTTTGCATATAACATTGTAATAATTCATCCATTATTGGATAACATACTAGATCTCATTAAAATTCAGTTCAATGATAAACATTAAATAGCTAAAATCTTATATAAAATAAATAGTACCAAACATAACTCTTCAAAAATGGACATCCAACAAATTACAAAAAGAAAATTAAAAAAAAAATATTTGATTGGAATATCGGGGAGAAATGCTAGAATTTGTTTTTTTCTCTCTTAATATGTCTTCAAGATTTCTATTTTAAATATGCAAAAAACATATTCTGATCAGAGTTATAAGAGATGAGAATTTACCAAATTATGATTTGAAGCTTTAAAGAAAGCCGATTTGCTGAATAGGATTTGTATGTATGAAATATGATTCCTAGTTTCGGCTCAAACCTCAGACATAAAAACAAACGATAGTGAAAACAAAAATGAAAGAAAAGAGATGGCCTTGTCAGCTTCGGAGCGAAATAAATACATGCATAATGCATTTAAAGAATGAATCTAATTTTAGTTCTAACTAACCTCAAAATTTACAACATATGAACTAAGGCTCACATTTCCCTAGTCCCTTAGCATTTCTTCCCAAAGATTTGGGATCATGCAAGTGTTTCTACTTAATGTGGATTACATAGAAATTGTAGTGTACTATGTATATAGGTGTCAGCATGGTTCATCCGCTGTGTAGACAGGTATTTGCCAAACTTTTGTGTTCTTTTTGGGATCATCAGTGAGGCTAAGATCAGTGTCATCTTCTTTGAATGTTCTAATGAAGGTTTTCGCACCCATCATGATAAGTCTCTCCACCATGAATAACTCGTAATTGTTCTCAATCAAGGGATCCAGGAGTTGACTGTAGTTTGAAGAATATGCCATTTTGTACCTGCAAATTTGAATTTGAATCATCATGAACATCAATAGAACGTAATCTCAGCCGAAAGCTACATCGAGATACAAAACCTTTAAAGAGTCATTGTTCCATGAATTATATGATCAATGTGATTGGGTAAAATATAAGAACCAACCGCAATAGAGTTGTGTTATATGTTCTTATAGGTCATGGGGCACACTCACACTCCATCCATTGGATAGGGTGTGGATTTAAGTGGTGTCCAAACTGCATATGAACACAACATTTTCACCGCAATAGGTGAACCAATAGAAAGCAGATACAAGATAGGATATTATAGCCCAACTTAAGAGAAAATAATCTCATGTCTCGATGAATGCACACGAAGAAACAAACACACAAACACCGGCATGCATGCAGATGAAGTCTTTCACAGCCATGGAGACTAGTATGATACAGCTATTGCACAATTTGATAACTCCACATGTTATTGGAACCGAAAAAATGACACACAAGTCCAGTATGTAATGCACATCCTTTGATGGTTCATGAGTAACAAGTATTTCATATTTATAACATCATAAAATTGAAAAGATCAACTTCATTCAATGATGAATATAAATATTCTAGATTACGCCATATAGATTCCTAAATTATACTACCTTTAAAAGTTTCAATTTTCTAGGAACCCATGTGCACAATAGAACAGTTACCTGACAGCAAGCGGTGAAAAAAATCCAGGAGACCTTTCATTTGAAGCAATAAATAAGGTTCTTCCAGGAGGGACCCACTTTGCGATTCTGCAGAGTATAAATTCCGCTCGCGTATCCCTATCAAGGTGAGGATGCAGGCTCCTTGCTACTCCAAATCTGTCCTTCCTGGTCTTTATTTTATCCCCACGACGGACATGTATGGCATCATATTCACCAAGTTGTGCTTTGATCTGTGACCAAGCAGGTCAGAAATTGAACAGTGAAACTTGGAAATAGTTTTTTGAATGTAAGGCTATAGTGTGAACTCAGCCAGCATGTTATAACTATAATCACAAAATTCTCAAATTTGCAGAATAACACTCATATATGAGCTGCATAATTAAATTTCATCAATCAAGCCATGAATTCAAAATCTTAGATAAGTGACTGTATCACAAGTCCTGACAATCACTGCAAACATACATAGATCACAATATAATTCATCTACAACGAGAACTCTATTCAGGATGTAAAGTAAAATATCATCATGTGGAGGATTGGGAAAGAAGATGATGTCTCCTAGGAGGACCTCAGCACATATTTCTGTATATCGAAAGGGCATGTCTGTACTAGGTATAATTTTATTTTCCTCAGAAAGAAGCAAAAAAACAGGAAATTGCTCTAACTTCACTGAAATTTTATGAATCAGGAAATCAGAACATCAGTCTACCCATAATCTCTACCCTCTCTAATTTGTGGTTCATCCCAAACAGCTCCTTTGTTTATGCTCTCCTAATGGCTGTTTCAAAGTATTCACTGCTACCTTTACGGGAAGACTCTGGGTATCAATGTTGCCTTCTTGCTTAGTACCTTTTCCTAGTCATTCTTTTCATTTCTGCTTCAGAGGATGTCTTACCTCTCCCCAATTCCCACTTCATTTCTTTCCTCTCCATGAAATTTCTTTTGGATAAAAAATCAACGTAAGGAAAATCTGCTGCGAAATCCTTGAGTAGCACATAAATGAAACATTCAAGCATGGATACATAGAAGAATCTAGACAATAACATCCAACCCTTTGCTTCATTGAAAATTTTCACAAACAAACCAACAGTTCTCACTCACTCACCCTAAATCCTAAACCCTCACCTATAATCTCTCCAAAGGAAGGGAGAAGGTGTATTATAAAGCAGTGAAGATATTTGGCCATAGAACACTGTAGGCACACTCTAAAGTATATTATAAAGCACTACCATTACAGTAATGTATTATTCAAGCAATAAACATCTTATAAAATATAATAAATCAATATATCTAGCACGAGAAGTTTACCAAACTTAAAGAGAAGCTTTAAAAAGATTGTGTGTCAGGTGGACCTTTTCTGCTGCATCTCTTAGTTTACGTGCTGCCATTGATGGCAGAAACGAGTATGGCAACATTATAGCACTACGGTTGTTTCGATCCTTGCATTCCATAAACCTGAAACACCATCATTACTCACATCTCAAGAAAATTGGAAATTTTTAGAAGAATAATGACTAGATAGAAGTAATAATCATGTTCACATATAACTGCCAAATATTAGGAGGAATCCTGTATGTCTAGGGTCTAATAACATAAATTTCGAGCCATGATTTTACAATCAATAATCAAACTTCCATGAAATTCTATACTAAACATACGTCATAACCAAAAGAGGTTGGCTGACCTACCAAGAAAGAGGGCTAGCGGTTCTGTTGATAAGCAACAGACCTGAATAGTGAGTATCCTGTTTAAGCTCGACACGGCTAACACCCTGCACATGTGCAACTCCCCTGGCTCCCAGCTTCATGCTCGTTTCCAGAACATGATACCACTCTTTTGAATTGTCCAAAATCACGGGAATAGTCTCGGACATCCTGTCCACATCATACAAAGAATCCATGGCACAAGAACTACCTGCCCACCTATTGCCCAACAGTTTCTATAACTGAATCATGATAGCAAGAGCAGCTGCATCAGCTCCAACTTCCCATAGCAATCACAATACAACAAGAAAGCACAATTTAAAACCATGACAAGCAGCAATGTTTGTTCACCTCACAGAAACTGTAAACAAGAACGGATCCAGACACATGAATTGAGTAACGAAAAACACATCAACATTGAAGAAAGAAAAGAACTCACATTTCCTCAGAAGTAGCATTAGCAACGGAATGGTGAAGGATCCCTTTCTTGTTGTGTATGGGGTTGATGCACATCCTAGACGGCATAACGAAGGTTCTGCACTTCAATTAAATCCAACACCTCACAATAAAGTTACAAAGCTAATAGAATGTAGGTAGAGGTAAATAGTAAGATTGCAGAAAAGAAAAAGAGTACCTTTGGAGGAAGAGGGCTTCTTCGAGAGCGCAGCGGAGGCTTGATTCCTGGTGGCCCAAACCCTCGCAGGAATCGCAGTGTTTTCCGGGGCAATCGATTCTGTCGCCCCAATATAGGTACCTTCGGAGTTGGTGGTGTTGCGGATAATTGGCGTTTGAAGAAGTGGTGGAGAGGAGAGAGAAGATAAGGAAGATAATGGCAATGGCGGTGACAGTTGCCGCTAGCACCAGGATCGGGGATGTCGCTGATTTCGTCGCTTTCGATTTCGAGAACCCTCTCTGAATTGCCATCTCCACAGAATGAGAGATGTTAAGTGTTGACAGTTAACAGCAACTTGTTATAGTTGATCCATGTCCTCAACAATTTTGCATCTATCTTGAGCATATCACAGAATCCTCGTCTTCTTAAAATGTATATTTATATTTTGAATTTGGATTCTCTCGAGCAACAAGTTGGTAAAATAATAGAGTAAATAGTTAATATATTATCTTAATTTAAGAGTAACTTTTCAATTTATTATTTTACCAACTTTCTCGTTTAAAAAATTTTGATCTTTATATTTTATAAAAACAGTAACATGCGTACGAGTATGTGCTCCACTAGCATCTAATCAAAGTGCGGATTGCATTTTTCGCATTTTTTGTCCTACACAAATTTTAAAGCATAACACAAATTTTCGTAAAAGAAGAAGGAACGATCATTAAAGGGAAGAGAGAGAATGGTCCGTAAGTAATTTTTTAATTTTAACAATTTTGTTAAACTTGATTCTGCAACCGAGGGCTTGGTGCTAGTGGCAGGATTTGCTGCTTCGCAAGTAGCTGCATCCGGGTTTAAGTCTTACTAGCGGCTCAACAGGCACTAACAGTCGCTTTTCTATTGTTTTTAAGATATTAATTTATTGTTTTGTTAACATATTATTCACTCTTCAAATTTATTAGATAAGTATGTTTTTATTTTAACGTTGACGTGACTTTATTTATATCATATATTTTATTAAAATTAAAATTATTATAAACAAAATATAATTCAAAAAATAATGATAATAACATTATTCTAATTCAAAAATAGTATATATAAACCAAAATGCATGTTAGTTATTTACAAAAGATAATTTTTACTTAAATGTCATGGATATTCATATTTATCTTCATCTTTTTTAAGTGGTAGGTCAAAATATAAATCTGAATATAAATGGGCCTTCATTTTTTTATAAATAGTGAAAAATAGAAGAAATGAGAATGCTTATTTTTTTCGTTTTTAAATATCAAAATATAAGAATAATTAATAAACAAAATAGGAGAGTATAAAAATTGTGTATCTGGACAAAACTCTTCGTAATTCATCATATATCTTCTTATCAATAACTTGTTTAGTCTTGAAAAATTGTTAGATTTATTGACCATAAAAATAAATATATAAGCGTTTCAAGATTATTCAATTAAAAATTATGTGTAACAAAAGACATATTTAAAAAAATAAAGAATACATCTTAGATGAAAAAAAATTCGTTTTTCCTTGGTAAGAGAAAAAGATAGAACACTATCTTTGTAAACTAAATGAAATTTGTAACGATGGATGTGATGAAATCGATGGTATTGAAGGTAACAAAATAATAGTAGCAAGAGAAATATAACAAAGTGTATTAAGAGGTCAAAAAAATAGTAGAATAGATGAAATTATAAAAAAAATAAAAAAGATATATTTTTTATGATTACAAAAAATATTCTAATAGAATAATTAGAATTAGGCTAAATTGCCGGACAGACCATCAGAGTACAATACTCACAGACATACTCAAAATAACACTATACAAAGTACAAACAAAGACTAACATAAAATTAAACAAAATATAATTTAAATGAATATCTCAAAATATAATAAGATCTATAAAAATACTATTTATCACTACTGGTTAAACACTTGTTGGCTTCTAATTATTTTTTTTTCCATTTCATATATGGCCACAAAACAATAAAAAAATAAAAAAGAGATTGTGGAGTAAAGAATTGAATAGAAGTTATGGGTGAGTTTTTGTAACTGAAATATGGTAGAAAAATAAGTAACTGTATAATATTTTTGAATTATGGTAGTAGGGTTAAAATAGGAAATAGAAAATTGGACACCAAACCTCATGTTTTGGCATTATATATTGTTATAGATAAAAAAAAAAATTCTTAAATAAATTCATGTAGTGTGTAGATGTATAATACATGTTTAATGTCTAGGATTAAGGACTGTTTAATCCATCTGACCAAAAAAAAATTTCATTCTCCAAACAACTTAAACACGTAGCATTTTTTGATTAAGGAAGTATAGGAAGTCAATGGAATATCTATACAATATGTACAATGGAGATTTAAGGATGTCCAATTCAATATTAGAGATATAACCATTAGTATTACCTTTTCCTATCAACTTAAACTTTTGGAATGAATAGTTTCATAACATTATATCAGAGCTTTAGATCTAAAAGGTCAAGAATTTGATCCTTGATAAATCCCAAAATTAGTTTAAGTTTTTGAGATGAGTGGTTTCATGACATAAAATGTTTATTATTCCTGGTACTCGAATGGTTATTCTAGATAATATAAATGATGTTCATTTTATAACTCATAGTTCATTGTACACATTGTACAAATATTCCATTTGCTCGTGATTCCGATTGATTTAACAAATATCAAACATGCGAGGGAATTTTATATAATCTCTTCTCTTTTGATGGATAAAATCAAAATACAACAAAAAACCTAAAAACCT